>NC_081193.1:29487211-29759711 GCF_902713425.1 Acipenser ruthenus
GACAATGGCCCGAATGAACGGTTGTTCTATGAAAATGTGTTACAGTTACTAAAATTTTTTTTATAAAAATGCTTTTAAAAGACTACATTTCTACTGGGCTTATTTTTATTTATTAATTTTTTTATTCTATTGATTTAGAAGTATTACTATGCAGGACAGACGATATAAGATCGTTACCTTTATTAAAAATGAGGACTGATTCGTCAATGTGTGTATATATATATATATATATATATATATATATAAGGCAGGGAGGGGGTTAATATCCTCCCTGCCACAAATGTGTATTTGTTTAATTAGTATTTATTGATTAATTATCACCTGCACCTGGCTGCCATTGTAAATTAGAGCCAGGTGCAGCGTATTTATAGAGAGCAAGCAGTCTGCTCGAGGCTGCTGCTGTGTGAAGGAGCCCGATTGAAGGTGTGCTCAATTGTATGAGGAAAAGGTTCTTTGTATAGTCCTTTTGTGTGTTATTTGTTAAAAACTGTCTGTTTTGTATTGTTTCATTTAATAGCCGGTAAACAGCTTAGTACTGTACAATCTTTAATGGTAATGGGGTAGGCATTAAAAAAGAGCCTTCCATTTTAACTGCAATGTTACTTTGAACCACTGTACAACCATGCGTGTGTTCTACAAGGTTCTTTATGGGCTCAGTGCATTTTTAATGAAGCCATACAGATAAATAAAGTAAAGAAATGCATCAATAAACTATAAAACAGTTTGTTTAATATTATAGGCACCTTTTTTAGCGTTTGCCTCTGGATTTGTAGCTGGACTGGGGTGATGACGCTTCAAGCTCCGGATTTTTCTTATTCCTTCTGTAATTGGCTGCAAAGACAACAGGGCCCCCATACACTATACACTGGTAATGTGCACCACAAAAACAAAAAATACCTTTCTCAGGTAGAGAAATTCAGTAAATGTAAACATCACATGAACAATTGACATATGACCCTTGTTATTGGCATGCTAGCTTGCTATTGGCTGCTGATCAGTGATGAATTCAGTAAAGCTACAACCATGATTCATTTATTATTACTAACATTTTCATTAAATTATACTAAATCAACTTTTTATTTACCATGAAGAGAACATACTGTGTTGCACAAATGCTTATAATGAAAACATGTATTGTGTTTTCCCTTCATTGTAAATAAAAATGTGATTTGTTATAATTTGTTAAAGCAGCAGTTTTTAAGTATCCTGTAAATATTAAAAAGTACAATGCTTATGGGGCAGTCAGGGCTTGTTTTCAAAAGCTATTGGCACTGGCATTTTATACAAACCAATGGAATACCTTGTGTGGGGGGGCGGGGGGGGTTGCTAGTTGTGTTGTATTACTTGCTAGCTTGCTATTGGCTGTTGATCAGCGATGGTGCACTGAGCGGTGGTTTAATGCCGACCTGCCATATTACAGGTGTTACGCACCAGCAGCAGTGAACAATGTTCACTTTTCACCATAACAGACAGTGTGTCACTGATGCTGGCATGCGTACCGCGTGCTTCAGCTGGATGGGCCGTAAACAAGCTGTTGTTATAAACAAGCTGTCTTTCAAAAGAAAAGTTCCGTAGGTTGATGACATGATGACTTCAGAATAGAATGTTCATTCCAAAAGGTTCCAAAGTGCCTACATTGAAAATGAATTCACGTTTGTTTTGCTTCCCGGACTTGTGGTCCGAAACATCCTGATATATATATATATATATATATATATAGATATAGATATATATATCAATTATTCACTTTTTTGTGTACCTACATTAACTTTTTCTTTTTGATTTTGCACCTTATGGTACACAGCATATATATATATATATATATATATATATATATATATATATATATATATATATATAGATATATATATATATAAAATGTAAAAGATTTGACCCACTCGGGTTCGTTGCCCCTTTAAAAATAGACCCAACACGACAGAATTGGAGTTTTAAAGCGCGGTTGCGCTGTATTTTAATAAACACAAAAATAAAACAAATACAAAATAAACACCTAGCTCCTCTTGGAGCGCTAACTATACAGGTTATTCCCTGACTAACTTGCAGGACAGCTAAGCCGTTTACCTGACACTACAAACACAAACAAACTTCGCAGGTCTCCAGCACTTACTTTTCAATGACTGCTCGGAAGCAGAGCACCTCTCTTCTGCTTCCTTCTACTCAGCAGCCCTGAGCAGACTGACTGCTCCTCTTAAATACCCTGCACCTGGTCCCAATTATCAATTACTGCCCAGGTGCAGGGGATAATTAAAATAATAAAACAGTTAAACTAAACAATAACACAATTAGCAAATTAAATGAAACAATAAAGCAACACAATCAAACAAAAAGGTGCATTCCGCACGTTTCTCTCGCAGGGAGGTTTTAACCCCCTCCCTGCTGTCTCACACAACCCGCTGTCTTACAATATATATATATATATATATATATATATATATATATATATATATATAGTAACAGAACTTCACTCACTTTGTTCATTCGCCCCTTAAAAACTTTGACCCGACACAGAAATTGAAGGTTTCAGCGCTGACGTGCACTTATAATAATACAAAAATAAACAAAACAATAACTAAACATGTACTAAACAATAGCAGGTCCCTGACTAACTCGCAGGATGGCTAAGCTGTTTACCTGACATACAAACAAACACTTTTTCACAGTTTTAACCAAAACCCTATGGTTCTCACAATACCTTTTTTTCTCTTACCAACTCCCAGGTGATCTCTCTCTTAATGGAGGTTCAAGCTCTCTTTTTATAGTCTGTGGCTATATATAGTTAATTACTATTTCTGTTTACCCTTCTTTTGTTAATATTTATTTAAGCAGATATACCCCAAAGCCTGTTTTAAGGATTTTGAAGCAGGTGCATGATCTCGTTCATTAGTCTCTAAAAGGCCTGAAAGGGTTTACCAAATCATGTTGCAATTAAGATGTGTTTAGATTAGAATGTAAACAGACAGGTGTAGAACCAGTTATCTGATATGAAGGCTTAGCCAACAGACCGAAATGAAACACACAGGATGTTAAAAGCCATTATACACCAGATGGCATAATGTGGGAAAATCAGAAAGTCATTTACTCCAAGTTGTCATCTACAGAGGTTACAAAACGTTTCAAGGAAGGAATTTAATTCTGGTATTCTTAATTTCTTTATTTGTAGTTTTTTGACTAATGGTGCTAGTAGTGCTAATGCCAAGTTGTCTGTAAATATTCCCCATTGTTTAGTGAAATAAAAATTACTACTCAGCTGGCTTTACAGACCCTATTTAAAAATAATTTTGGACTAACTAATGTTACCTCAGGTAAGGTAGTCCGGATATCCCTGCCACAACACGTACAGTACGTCTGCATTGAAATTGCACTAACCTGAACATTTGGAAAAAGCCAAACATTTTGGAGCTACAAAAAAATGTTGTCTAACTTAAATAGTAGTTTTAAACCGCTATTACTGTACAAAAACTTATTTATGGTAAACATGATACGTACCGCTGTGATACCAATTATAACACTGACAGAAATATACCACAGCCAACAAAAGGCCTAATTTCATGAGACCGAACAGGCCAAATAGAACTGGACAATTGATTTGGCAAAACCGTTCCACCTTCCTGCCGTGGAACGTGTTCCGCTTGTTCAGTTGAATAGCCCGGTCTGCTCGGCAAGCAGTTCTGCACGGTGAAACATGGCGGCGCCCCACAGGTACAGCTATGTCCAAATGTTTTTGCATCACCTAGAATTTTAGGATTGAGACATAATTTTAAAAAAAAAACAACTATATGAACATAATTGATATGTTCTATTTAACATCATAAAATCAAAGAAACTACAAAATTATATTGCAAAAGTCTACTGCATCGGAAACCATAATAGTAGTACAGTATTTCATGTTGGATTTCGAAATGCCCCATTTTTTTCTTTAAGAAAATGGAAAACTACAAAGAAGTATGTAATTCAATATTTGTAACATTATTCAGCAGGTTTAATTTGATTGTATGAAGCAAAATTAGTTATAGGGTGATGCAAAACTTTTTGCCATAGCTGTAGGCCCTACTGCTGATTCTTTGTATTCTAATATTTGATAAATGACAAAACTTGCAATAGTGGCAAACGTAGCATCAATTTACGATGGTCTGTTTGTTATATTTGTATTTGTGTTTTTTTATTTTAATTTGTTTTTCGATTTGTATTTGTGTTTCTCGATTTGTATTTGGGCTTTTTGATTTGATTCAACTTGTATTGTTCTGTTTAAGAAAGACATTTGCTGGTGATTTTCATCCACGATTCCAAAGGGCTTTATCTGTGTATTCCTTTATTTATTTAAAGTTTAAGAATTATAAACATACAAAATCCAACTCTCACCAATGCTCTGGAATTAACGTGTAAATGTGTTTGCACTTTGTTTCATGATTGAAAACATTTGTATCATTTAACATTTGTGCATGGTGTCCTGTCAGCTAAGGCACATCCAAGGGATCAGTAAATATTACATTGTTCCTCGATCTTTGTTGACTTTACAGGTGATACAGACCACTCTAAGTGCATTTTGGCACACTTATCAGACTTTTATCAGGCTTTCAATGACAGCATGATACAGAAGCAACAACTCGCTGTTGAATAACCCTTAGAAACACACCACCACTTTGAACTACTCAAACATTAAAGCTATGGTGCAGCTCACTGCACCATGAGGTACTATTTGAAAATAGTTTAACAGTTTTCTAATTTCTAAAATACAGTTCTGAAAAGTCCAGTAACAAGAATAGTATAATCTCACTTCACCTCTTCTTCATAACCAGACACATTTAACCCAGATTCCAGTTTGCCTCTTTGACTGGTCTTGAGAAACAGACTTTAACCTGAGCGATTGGACAACCAACCATTTGTGTATCCTAGTTCCAGGGTCCTGCATGCAGGATCATTAGTGATTGATAAACAGGGTTACCTACTTTGATAGCATGATATAACACTACAAAATAAACTGGATTCAGACAACAACTTCTATGGCAAGTATACAAATAAAAGTTATCAGTTTAAGTTAAGAAGTCATACTTACTGTAAAGCATGTCTTCTTTCAATGTGTGGCATAGATCATGACGTTTAATGTGATGAACAGAACACGAGGCAGCAACAAGCTATACGTTCCTACCATTTACTTTAATGTTTTTATTTCTTCAAGTATATCTAAATTTACAACATATATTACTTTTTATTAACAATTGCATTAAACACATGCAGTTACAAATGTTTAATCAAAAGCACAGGAATCATTCATTTTATATTTAAAAGCAGCCCCACTGGCACAGGATTTTACATTCCTGAGACAGATCTATAAATAATGCTTCAATATTTAAATACAATTACTAATGAATAATAAAATATTGGCACCAAATGCATAACACAAAATTACTTACAAGGTTAGTCAACATAAGTCAAATCAACAATTACTTCAGTATACCACAGGACAATCAATTGTGTCAACAGGTGGAAGATATCGGGTTCTGTCAGATGTTCTACAGACTCTAAATAGAAGATAAGGAGTCAAGATAAATCATTTCCGATTACACTGTACAAAGTTTTAAGTAGTAAGAAAGTACAATGTAAATAAAATGTAAGTAAAACAGTCAGTAATCTTACCTGCTTTACACTGACATTCATTTTAACAGGTTACAATCAGCCCATTGAATCGTTTACTACTAGCAGAGTAGGAATTCCCTCTGCTGAATGAGATAGAATTTCCTGGTAATGGTCTATTGAACGGGTTGATTACAATCTGATCAGATTCATGTCCCTGTTCACAATTCACTAATAGGTTTCCTCAGATCACATTCAGGAATGGTGACTATGAAATAATAATTGTTTCATTTTTGCTGTGTCGGTGTAAATAAATAAATCTTACAGAAGGACATTCTTTTGCAGCCAAAACCAGCTATTTACCTGTCGCGATACTGTCGCAGTGCGATTTAAAATGTTGCATATTTGTATTTATAACTACTGTAGGTTGCAAAAACATCAGATGAGAAGCAGGATATTTATTTATTTGGTCTGCTTTCTGTTGGTGTGCATACACATTTTAACAAAACTTTTTTTTTTACTATTAGGCAACGTTTCCTCGTCCCCTATTTTTCCAGTGCATGCTCTACCCCAAGAGCACCCACTGACTCAGCCTCTATGGTTCATTTATATAATATCACCAGAACTATTTTCTGTTTGGGCTGTAACATGCTGCTTTTATCCCTCTCTTCAGTGAAAGCACTGCTTAACTTCTTGATATACTGTAGGCTTCGGCATATTCAAACTGTTACTGCAATCGTACAGTACAGTATAAAAATGACTTTAACTCCATGTAAGCTTTGTGCTTCTGGTATTCACAAGCTTCAGCGCATGACACCCACTGGTGAAACGCTGTATTTCTGTACTAATCTGTAACAAACCAGTTTCTAATCATTTAACGCCCTTTAGCGTGCAAAGACGCAAGGCAGGTTAACTAAACAGGGCATATTGCATTGACTTCAGTTTTATCGCACTATATTTCTCATTTTTATAGCTGGTTTTGGCAACCACTGTATATGTTCTGCTCTAGGAAAACTGCAGGTAGATTACCCACTCTATAGTAAATGTGTGACATGGGTAAATTGTCCTCAGTTTATTTATTAACCTTTAACCTTTTATATAGACACATAACCCCCTGGGGTGTAAAATATTTTAGTAAATAAATAGCATGTCAATTAATATTATCATAAAAGCCTACCTTGTTTTGTGCAAAATCAACATGATAACACCAGACACCAGTATTATAATTATGATGTAGGCAATGATGCAGATCACTGTACCTGGAAATGGACATTTGAAATATGTTTATGTGAAGAACAGCTATACAGCTATGGCCACAAATTTTGCATTACCTAGAATTTTAGGATTGAGACATAAATAAAAAAAAAATATGAACATAATAATATCAACATCATTTAGATATCTTATTTAACATCATGTTATCTAAGAAACTACAAAATGAGATCGCACAAGTCTATCGGAAGCCATAACAGTAGTACAGTATTTCATGTTACACTTCGATATGTCACATTTAAGTACTGTACAGGATGTTCAAAATTGACAACTTTTCAATGTGCTAACAAGACAAAAGTAAAGCCACATTGATAAGATAGATAGATAGACTTTTCTTCCTGTGATTTTACTTGCTGTAAGTTAACATCAGAGCTCATATATTTGTGTTTTACTGCATAAAACTGTACAAATAGAGGGGTGTCTTGCAAAAAAAACACATTTATAGCATTTAAAAAAAAAAGTTTGTGTGTTAATGTCAGTTTTATCGCTACAATCTTTTTAATCTTCTTAACAAAAAAAAAATATTGATGGTAATATTAAGCAAAATGAGGTGAATCTGAAATTGTGCAATATCAACTTGACAAATACATTAGACCTGTAATGCTTACCAGTAAATAAAGAATAAAATCCTGTTGTTGTGAACTCTGTCTCGAGAGTACCTCTGGATGGTGGAATATGTGCACTTGTAGGATAGGAAACATGAGCTAAAATACAATAAACATTATTGTTGTTAATATGTTAACTACACAGCTGTTATAACACATGTATACCTGTAGTAAAAATGTAAGTATATTAGACAAGACTAAAGACATACTTCGATCCAAAGCATGCTTTTTATTTCTCTGTTCCAGGTGATAATACGGACCCTTAGATAAGTGCAATAGCATATTAACTTACAAAGGATCTTCTGAATTCACATGAAGCACAGCCTCTTGTCAATCCTAACATTAATAATTAATCTTGAATGAACATGTGTAGAATGTTACATGAATTGGTGTTTACTTTAGATAACTTCTATATGAATTAAATTGGAATGAAGTTTATTACTGTGTTTAATCTGATTATGGTAACATTTTGGATAAAGTATCATACAGTAATAACCGCCTCAAAAAGCAGGTACATCGAAATTGTATCATAAAGGAACAACAACGGTGTACCAGTTATTTTTTTACCCTTTGTAAATAAAGCATTTATTTTATGCTTGTTATTTTGGTTTAACGGATTTCATTTGGACTTTTCCACCTATTCCACACATTATCTGTTGCATCTGTGCAATGTGGAATTTGTATTTCAGATGATCTTTAAACTGTGCTGAATACAGAGCTTGATGGGATGTATTACAAAACCCAGGACACTTAAGGGAATATTTAATAATAAAAAATATGAATGAAATGAGGCCATTCAAACGATCCGTGCTTGTCTGGTTCCCAGTAGCTGGTTGATGTAAAGGATCCCTATGATTCAGCATGAACAACATTGCTAGGTAACCCATTCTATACCCTTGGTGTAATGAAGTGTCTTCTCAACTTAATTTCCAACTGTGTCCTCTCGTCCTGGTTTCTGTGCACCACTTAAAGTATTGGTTAGGTCAACTCCTTTCAATATGTTCCCCTAATTCTCCTTTGTATTAGGCAAACTGATTCAGTTTCCACAACTTCTCTATAGCTCATTCTTTTAAGCCTTGGTTGCCCTAAGATGGACTCTCCAAGGTCACTTGTCCTTTTTGTATTGTGGGGACCAGAACTGAACTCACTATACTGTAAATGCAATCCCATCAGTGTATTACACAGCTTCATCAACCTCAACGGTCACCTCTGAGTCAACCATATCAGTTAAAAAAGATACATATAATTAAGCCTTGAGCATCGGAATCAAGATTCAGCACCTGATGCTTAATGCACGTTTGACAATGTACGGTGGAAATAATAATTAATAAAGCATTCTTAAACTTACTGTAGCAGGCCCTGTGGCGAAGCATGTTTTGGAACCGTTTGCATGTTGATTGTTCTGTATTTTGCAAACCATTGCAAATGCAAGGAACTTGAAGGAAGGTTCCCCTTGTGCCAATGTAAGCTGCTCTACATTCCTTATATCTCGTACATGCCGTGCCCTCTTCAGCTGGAGCTACTAAACAGTCTTCATCATTATCATCATCATGACATAATCCATCTCCATCTCCCCAGCACTTTGACTGGAGTAGTTTGTATCTCTCCCTGAGGATTACAAGTAAAATATAAATAAAGTATTGTTGTTATTAGCAGTTATTCCCTATAATAAATAATTATAGTGTTGCACCTATTGTATGGGTGTACAGGTATTTCAAACACTGGAAACCTACCCTCTGTCTGAATAGAAATTGTAATATAGTGTGTAACAATCAGGTTGTATGCAACATATTGGTCCACTATAAGGTCTATATTCTATTGTACTTTGAGAACTTCTAAACTTCAACGATTATCGGTAATATCCAATTTAATGGGAAATATTCAATAGTATCACATACTACAGCATTACCATCTGAACTTACACATGTGAACTGATGTTATTAAGTCCACACATCACTACTACAACATTATACCAAATTTAGATCTATTTCCCTGGCTGGAATTGTCTAAAACGATGCATCAAGGCCAGGCGAGTATTTCCTGATAACAGCAGTACTGTACCTTTGCTCTCAAGACCACTCTTAAACACAAGTAGAAGGGCCTAAACATTGCCATAGTTTAAAGAGAAGGGGACCTTGACAGACCTTGAACAGTGTGTGAGAGTCTATTTACTGTATTTTAGTCTTAAAAAGTAAGTAAAATACCAAGATACAATTTAGATTTTAAACAGTAAATTGGGGCAGCAGTGTGGAGTAGTGGTTGGGGCTCTGGCCTCTTGACCGGTCGTGGGTTCAATCCCAGGTGGGGGACACTGCTGCTGTACCCTTGAGCAAGGTACTTTACCTAGATTTCTCCAGTAACAACCCAACTGTATAAATGGGTAATTGTATGTAAAAATAATGTGTAAAAAATAAAGTAATTGTATGTAAAAATAATGTGATATCTTGTAACAATTGTAAGTCGCCCTGGATAAGGGCACCTGCTAAGAAATAAATAATAATAATAATAATAATAATAATAATAATAATAATAATAATAATAATAATAATAATAATAAGATCTGCCTGTTAGACAATGCATTCACAATGTTAGTAGATTTTTGGGGAACACTGATGCTGGAAAGTGCTTATTGAATACTGCATTTTTATTTTTTTTTGCAAACCTGCAAAATGTATCTTCCATGCATTTGTCTATCACTTCAAGACATGTTGGGGGTAGATCTCTGTCTCCTGAACATAACCGAGCATGAAGAACGCCCAGTACTTGTTGACAAGGCTCATCTGAAGGACCACAATCACAAAAGACCAGCATTCCTGCAACCTTTGGTGGTAGATTGTCATAAAACTTCTGCACTGCTCTCTGACACTGGGTAGCATTGCACTTATTTTGATTTTCAGAACATGCTTTTATCTGAGGCACCAGCAGCCGATTACATATTTCATCCTGGATACAGAGCATCGTCATTTCCAAACAGGATCTGGAACTTCCATGCTCTAGGAGACAAACGATATAATATGTATAATATGGTTAACAGCAATACATTTGAAACACATAGCGACTTTTTTTTTTATTTTCATTGTTAGTATTGATCGTTTTATTGCATTTTCTTTATGACATAATTTGAGGTGCAAAATGCACTGTTGCAAACCAATCAGAAATGACAACATTTTATTAAAGGAGTGCTAACCAAGGTTTCTAAATCAATTTCAATTTGAAACATGCTGACATTTTAAAGACAACTATGCTAAAGAGTAAACAGCTTCAAATGTAATTTTCTTTTTAACATTTCGCTTATTTTTTTAAGGTGTCCATAATAATTGTGAGCGGATCTGATTCCAGTATTGAGTTATTATATATTTACTTCTCTAAATCTATTGGTGGGAGAGCTGAAAGGTCACATTGCTACATGGTTTGAATGGAACAAGGAAGGCTGACCTCTAGCTCGAGTTCAAAGCAAGCTCGGGCAGATAAAGACAATTTAGAGAAAATTGAGTATAAATCCATATTGGACTACCACCACCTAAAATCTCTCAGAATGATTACAAAGACCACCCACTTACTCTTTAATAAAGATAAAGGTACGTTCAACAATTGTTATCATACCTCAAAGTCTTAAGAGGTTTCTAAATTAATTATAGCTATTCATAAACTCACAAAGGCTCTGTTCTAACTTGTAGATACAAAAGAAAAACATATGCATACACTGTAGGTCTATTTTAATGATCTAAACCATGGTGAACCTAAATACTGCTGCCCTGAAATGTATATATCAGAATTATCTCCTACCTTATTTCACAGTTTGTTCGAATATAAATGTAATAATGTATGGGACAGAATGTATTGTCACACAAAACACATTTCACTAATTGGTTTTGGGCAGTGCCCATCCAAAACAAATGATGAATTCTGATTACATTCTACGGTCCTTCTCATTATTGTTTGGCTGGATGTGAATATCTTTATTTTAAGTATTTCTCTGCTGCACTGTGTTTGTTGCCGATACATTAAAAGGGTGATGGGGAGCATCATGAGGTGCAGTAGGAACATGAAAATGAAAAATACACAGGTAGCTTTTTATCAATATTTAGTCACTGTTAAGATCACTCGAATAGACTCCTACGTGTTTTGTTAGCTATGTTTACATAAAGAATGATTTAAAAATGTAAGTTACCAGATTTGGCAAGAGCACTTGATTCCCATTGAAGTTTGATGTCTTCTTCTACTTCTGCTATAATAATAATAATAATAATAATAATAATAATAATAATAATAATAATAATAATAATAATAATAATATAGAATGACATTTTGCACACAGGTGTTATTGAAATGATTATTCCAAACTCCCCAATGTCTTTTTCTCCCTAGATTTGAACAGGTGCAGTTTCCCCGTAAGGTTTTTATCAGCTCTTTCCATGTTGACAGACACACGTTCCACAAGCTCTGTGTATCACATAGGCCTTACTCTGTATTACATAAGCTCTTTAAGTTTTAATACAGTGAGGATCAGTGCGGAGATACATGAGTGTTGTTTAGCTAGAAAACAGCTATTTTCTAAGGCACTAATTGCTTTAATACTTTGCAGCCTTACTTTTGGTTGTTGGTTAAGTTTGTTGTTTGTGAATGTCCCAATTCATTCAAAAAGAACAAGATGCAAATATGGATTTACAGTGCCTTGCAAAAGTATTCAGACCCCTGACCAATTCTCTCATATTACTGAATTACAAATGGTACATTGAAATTTTGCTCTGTTTGATATTTTATTTTAAAACACTGAAACTCAAAATCAATTATTGTAAGGTTGCATTGGTTTTATGTTGGGAAGTACTTTTAAGAAAAATAAAAAAACTGAAATATCTTGCTTGCATAAGTATTCAACCCCCACACATTAATATTTGGTAGAGCCACCTTTCGCTGCAATAACTGCTTTAAGTCTTTTGGGGTAAGTATGTACCAGCTTTGCACACAGTGTCGGAGTGATTTTGGCCCATTCTTCTTGGCAGATTTGCTCCAGGTTGTTCAGGTTGGTTGGACGACACTTGTGGACCGCAATTTTCAAATAGTGCCACAGATTCTCAATGGGATTGAGATCAGGACTTTGACTGGGCCACTGTAGGACATTCACCTTTTTGTTCTTGAGCCACTCCAATGTTGCTTTGGCCTTGAGCTTGGGATCATTGTCCTGCTGAAAGGTGAATTTCCTCCCAAGCTTCAGTTTTTTAGCGGACTGAAGCAGATTCTCTTGCAGTATTTCCCTATATTTTGGTCCATCCATTCTTCCTTCAATTTTAACAAGATGCCCAGTCCCTGCTGATGAGAAGCATCCCCACAGCATGATGCTGCCACCACCATACTTCACTGTAGGGATGGTGTGTCTTGAGGCATGGGCAGTTTTAGGTTTGCGCCACACATAGCGCTTTGAGTTTTGGCCAAAAAGCTCTATCTTGGTCTCATCTGACCACAAAACCTTTTCCCACATCGCAGCTGGGTCACTCATGCTTTCTGGCAAACTCCAGACGTGCTTTCAGATGGTACTTTTTGAGTAACGGCTTCTTTCTTGCCACCCTCCCATACAGGCCAGTGTTATGCAGTGCTCTTGATATGGTTGACTGGTGCACCATTACTCCACTCCCAGCCACTGAACTCTGTAGCTCCTTCAAAGTGATTGTTGGCCTCTCTGTGGCTTCTCTGACAAGTCTCCTTCTTGTCTGAGCGCTGAGTTTTGAGGGACGGCCTTTTCTTGGCAGTGCCTGGGTGGTGTGATGCAGCTTCTACTTCCTGATGATTGATCCAACTGTTCTCACAGGGATATCCGAACACTTGGATATTATTTTGTACCCTTTCCCTAATATATTTATTTGTATTACTTTATCTCTAACTTCTGTAGAATGCTCTTTGGTCTTCATTTTCCTTCAGATTCACAGCCTGACCAATGATCCTTCAACAGTGGGGTTTTTATCCAGAAAATGTGACAGCAACTTTAATGGTTCACAGGTGGCCAATGGTAAGGTAATTGTGTCCTTGTTAGGGCAATTTCTTTCATCGGTGTAAACTGGGAGCTTCCACAGCACAGGGTTTGAATACTTATGCAAGCAAGATATTTCAGTTTTTTATTGTTTTTAAAAATATTTCCCAACATAAAACCAATGTCACCTTACAATAATTGATTTTGAGTTTCAGTGTTTTAAAATCAAATATCAAAAAGAACGAAATTTCAATGTACCATTTGTAATTCAGTAATATGAGAGAATTGGTCAGGGGTCTGAATACTTTTGCAAGGCACTGTATCTAAAGGCAAAAGTTTAACACCATCGTACCTTCTGTGTTTATTAAAGCACGTTATCTTTAAAGACAGCGCTATATTATTATCCCTGTTGGGATCCTGAGAACTATGGGTGTTCTTTATGTAAAGGGTAAGTTGCTTCACATGTTGTTGATTATTTACATTTCGTTTACTTTTGTATAATGAATACAAACATTTCTGAGTTGCATTGCTCCAGTATTGAATTATGCTTTTTTTTTTTTTTAGTATTAGCATGAATTTTCTTTTCACACATTTTTCATTTTATCCCTTAAGATTGTGTCTCCATGTTGGTGCCTTGTTTTTATCATCTACAGTTTATGGTATTACTGTTCCATGCAAATCCATCATGTTGTCTCCTTTTTACAGATAACCACAATGTAATTGATTTTCCCACCTCCACTTGAGCAACCATGTCATCCTGCAGCTGTGTTCTGTCTAACTTTACTGAAATGTCTCATAAATTAATGGATTTCATGTATTGCTTTTGTTGAATTATTGTTTTGGATCTATTTGGATCATTAAATCAAACAGCAGGCATGTCAGCAACATATTAAAATGTTTCTTTTTTTAATGTATACCTCTTATTCTAAAAAAAAAAAAAGTTGTACCTCTCATATTGCAGAAATTCAGTAAATCCCATGCTACCCTGCATCCACTTGAATCTGAAATACAGTTTTCTTTAACCCTTTCACAGTCGGTGGCCTGGCTTGAAATTTCAGTCAGACAGCAGCATACCAAAACAGCTGAAAAAAAAAACCAAACAAAAAAACAAACACTATTTACGTATTTCTATTTTTTGTTTGTGTGTTATTTATTTGACATTTGGTTGAGATACATCTCGTTTTAAGAGGGTTCTCAGGAACAACATTAGCGAAAAATAATCACAGTCGCAAAGCTTATCTAATTAACCCTATGCCGCCTAAAGGGAATGACCATATTTGGGTGTGAATATATGACAACTTTGTGTTAGCGCTTGTAGTTTGGTAACCGTAAATCAGAAATTAAAACTCAATATATCAACAGAAAGGCATTAAATAGACCTTTCCAAAGATATAATACGGTATGTTTGGTTGTGGGATGTGTTATATTTTTTCATATATAAGCCACGCCTCCAAACAAATATAAAAAATTGTATAATCATAAATAATATTTGTAAAACATACAAATGTACTATTTTTTCTAAACACCATAGAGAAATAGAGTAAATAGGAGCTGCACAATTTTACATGGATTTCAAATCAGAAATCAGAATTGAAATTGCTTGTATAGTCGCAGAGCTATACAGGGTTTTGTAATGGAGAATGCAGGTCAGCTGTGAAATGAACCTGGAAACGTAATATTATCTTTGTTTGTGATAAAAGCAATTTGAGTGTGTGTTTTTTTTTTTTATTATTATTCAAACAGAAAAAAAAACTTGAGACTACAGTATGCTACTGTATGACAAAAAACATACTACCAATAAAAATAGCTAAATTGTAATAAAAGTAATAATTACATCTAAATAATTATGAATCGTTTTACACACACGGAAACAAAGAAAACATAGGGAAAGTACACTAATAATAATTAAAATACTGAAGTTATTTAGGCATCAGATGCGTGCAACTCGTTTACATTAGTTCAGCCTCCGTCCGGAGATACATTTTCAAAACAGAACATAAAATCAAAACAAATACAATAAAAATAACAGTAATAAATAAATAAATAAATAAATAAATTAATAAATAAATAAATAAAAGCTGGTTCTCAGATGTCTGTAAACTTCAGTAAACAAAGGCAGAAGAAAAGGTGATTCTTGCAGTATCAAAATACCTGGAGTTGTACAAATGATTAGTTTACCTTTAATGAAATAAGTATTCTGAAAAGTACGGACGTGCATTGCTGCCATATATATATATATATATATATATATATATATATATATATATATATATATATATATATATATATATATATATATAATCACATAATAACGTGATGATTATCACATAATTTCATGATTAGGGAATTATCACGTAATTACGTGATAATTTCTAATCATGTGATAATTCTTAACACATGGTACTGCAACGCTGGGTCGCATGGAAGCGTTCTCTATATTCAGAATGACTGTGTGGTCTTTCATTTCCATGTACTAGTGACACCTGCTTAAAATTAAATTTCTGCAAGGGTGTCATATGATACTTGTTACTTGTTTGTATACTCTTAGTAAATGAATGGTACAACCAAAAATATATCTGAAAAGAAACAGCATTTATTTAATTTAACAGCGTGTTTATAAAAAAGCATAAACATTATGCACGGACAAATGTGATCACAAAGTTACGTTTTCCCAAAGCTGTTAAAGGATTTACTCGTGAGTAAGGCCAGTACATGTGCTTATTAGAGTTACTATACAGCTAATCTACTCAAACAACATGGTTGTAAAAAGCCCCCATAAATGATCCCTTTCACGAAATTACATGATAATTCCCTCTCACCTAATTACGTGATAATTTGTTATAATTCCCTAACACGAAATTACGTGATAGTCATCACGTAAATACGTGATATATATATATATATATATATATATATATATATATATATATATATATATATATATATATATATATATATATATATATATATGCCATATATTGCTGCCATACATATATATATATATATATATGTATGGCAGCAATGTGCTTCCGTAGAAAAGTATGTATTCAAAATTTTTATTAACTGTATAACAATATATAGGTGTGATTTTTTCATACAACGATAGGAGAGTCACCTATCACATCACCTTGCCTTTCAAACAGAGTAAAAACTAAAATGTATTTGTGCGTTTTTTATTAGTATTTAATCACAATGTTGATACTGTTATTCTTGCTTTTGTTATTTATCATCTCTGGATGTTTTACATTACATGGATCTGCATGTGTAATTATCATAACCTTTACAGCAAAACAAATAAAACATAAAATATGGTTTAATTACTAGATATAGTATTGTAGCGTGCACGGGGAAGACAGCAGCAGGGCTGGTAGGTGACATGAGCACACACGAAGACATCAGCCCGATATACCCTACAGGCAAAGGAGCAGGCTCCGTTGTACAGCGGTATCGGTGCTATGCTTTAGTGTGAGAGGTCACGGGTTCGCGCCGGCCCTCCGCCTGTGTGTGGATTGCCTCGCCCTGTGTGATGCGCCTGCCTGCGTTAACCGAGACCGCTACAGTATCATAATTGAAACATGGATATATATATATGTACATATTTACGCGTAACTGAGTTATTATTTCTAACATTATACTGAAAACCCTAATCTAATGTGAACACATTTTAACAAATTTTGTCTCATACAGACACAGCAATACTGCTGGTTGTTTTGTTATATTGAGGCGTATTAATAACGTTTGTTAATATATTTTTTATAGAGGGTGGGGGGCGGGTGCGAAATTTGCCATGGCACTGGTGTGAAACGCAGCAAAAATACAATTTTATCGCCGGACAAATCGCATTGCGTCTGGTGTGGGTTGACCTTACATATTGATATCTTGGTAATATGTATTCTATGTGCACTTTAACTCATACGTTAAGCAAACATCTACCTGCTTGTTTAGATATACCAAGCCAGTTCTATATCCTTAAGGCACCCCTTAAGCTTTACAAATAATGCACCAACGTGTAGTTAAAAAATACGCCCCTTTCTGTTACCATTGATCACTGGTTGCGTTTGAACTGCTGTGACTTTATAGGACACTGACTAAATACAGTTCAACAAAATTAATAATGTGAAAGACCTATTGCAAACGAGAACTATATTAGGACACATAAGGTGCTTTCACACAGAGGAGTTATGACGGTTCAGAACCGCCACTGAAGCTGCTTATAGGTCTGTGTGCATTGCTTATACCGCCACAGAACCGTCATATTTTATGCCGTCTCTAACCACCTCGCGTGGTATTTCAGAGACTGCACTGAACCGTCAGAACTGCCTGTGTGAAAGACTATACCGCCACTGAAGCGCTATAGTGGGTGTGGTTTCAAAGTCAACATGCCACGTCACTATAGCGTAGTGATTAATTTGTGCCTGAGCTTGAGTCATAGTGCCGGGACCTATAGTTAAAAATCTCATAAAATGCTTTCTTTTTAAAATCTCAACACAGTTGCATTAAGTCTGCAAGTCCAAGCGTGCGCGTTAAAGAGAGACAGTCCGCTGCCACGTTTGTAGCCTACTTTAAATTACTTTACGATTTCAGCTTGAGTGCCTTTAAATTACTTTACGATTTCAGCTTGAGTGCCTTTAAGTAAGATGACACTGGCTGCAACTCTGTTCTCGTTTTTTATACACAAATAAGCTTACTTGATTTGAAAAACGTCATGAACGATACAAGCAACGTCTTACACTACTTGGTTTGATTAAATGAGTAGTATACAATAAAATATGAAAGCTCAACATTAATTTCAACAAAGAACAACGGCAACTTTTTAATGAAAAAAAAATATATTGTAGCCTACTTCAATAGGAACATTAGCCTGCTATATTATATTAAACCAAAACAATAAAAATAATCACAATCTGGTTCTCTTGCCTTTTTCAATGAATATAATTTAATTAATAGAGAATAAAACATACTAAGTTAACAACTACCTAGCCAAAGTTTAATTAATCGTTTTTGTAATCTACCAGCAGCTTCTGTTGCTTACACATCGCTGATAATAGTGCAAACCGTGGGTCAAACCAATGTTCGTGTTGGGTGCGTTTTTTCGTCAATATCGTCCTTCTGCACTTTTTTTATTTTTAATGTAGAATACGTGATTGTAAATATCTAACTCTAGTACGTACAATACTCTTTTAAATAAACGTGTTATGATTTTGAATATGCTCTTCTTAGGGTCGGTATTATTCGTGTCATTGCTTGCGTCCCGGCACATCTTTCTTTACAAATTAAGCACTGCGTGCATGGGTTAGGTCTTGTCAGTGAACAGTCTATTGTTGCCATGAGAACAATCTGTTGATTGACAGGTTTGAAAGTTGTACTCGCGCGATCTCTTTGGCTGTGTGAAAGGGTATTTTACACTCGTTAATAAAACGTTTCAGAGACGGCACAGTAGCTGCATTTCTATGTGAAAATGGTGATAGAAACGCTACCGTATATTTATATTTTAATTGTTGTTAAAATAATTGAAGTAAAAGTTAAAAGCAATCGAATGCAACACAGTTTAAACACATTTTGGCGTTTATTTTAATTGTTTGACAGAAAAAAATGTGGTTTGCAGTATATGGCTAAGAGCTCATATGTTTTTCAAGTATATAGATCAAACAAATAATTGTTTATCTACTATTAAGCATAATACAATTCTGAAAATGCTTCGGCTTTATACGAAATACAGACCAACGCAGAAAGGTACACGGAATAAAAATGTGTTAATACTTTTACAGAAGATCATAAAAACAGCGCATTGAAATACGAGTACATAATAAGTTAATTTCATGCATTTTTTTTTTTCAAATCAAAGTAAAAATAAATAAATAAATGAACAAACTCACCAAGGTACAGACTGGATTTCATCGCTGATGTCGATGATGACCGTCCTGTGAAATTAAATCTACCTTCCGTATACTGTTTATCAGCACCTTTTCAAGTGGACTGCACCATCCCACGCGGTGCTCGAGGACAAGGGAGGGCTTGACAATAACGTCACCTTCAGTAAAACTCAAAGCTGTTGCTGTCTCCTGATAGAGAGCTGTAATGCCTCAATACAGTACGAATTGTTTCCCTTCTTTTTCAGTTAGAATTAAGTTATTAGCGTTCCTTTTTTTGCCGGAGTTGTGGTTTATGCACATTATGAATATTCTTCATTTTCAGATCATTCAGCCAAGTTTCTTGTATAATAAATACATGATAATCTTGCCGTTTAAAAAATAACTTAGTGAAATATTCCTGGTTTAACTGTCTCATTGTTGCTCGTTAAACTAAGCTTGCCACGTTTAAGCCTGGCTAGCAGAAGATAAATGGATCTGCTAAAGCAGTTATTTTATGTTTTGACTTCTATGATAAATGTTATATATTTTTATTTTGTGTAATTTTTTTAAATAGCTATTTTTGCACACGTTTAAATCTGTTTGTATTGTATTTTGACTTAATAAGCTCTTCTTCTTCTTCTTCTTCTTCTTCTTCTTCTTCTTTGGCTGTAGTAAGTCTGTAGCACAGAGTACATATTTCATTCCAGCCAGCCATTACACGCCTCCAGGCAGTGATGTCAGTCATGCTTTGATTTAGTTATGCCACCTGAAATGGAAAACACACATTTTTGTACCATCAAACAGTAGCATTGAGTTGTTAATTACTTGTTTGCTTATTGTAATATATGCATTACAACTTTCAGTCTAATTTTCAAGTGAACAAAGTTTTGTACACTCACACACACACACACACACACACACACATCCAAGTTATAAACTTAAAACAGTTAATAAATGTTCATTTAAGTATTTAAGTTCTGATTTGGTCATTTTGTTCTAATTCAAACAGTTGTGATCTCACTGCTGATGTATATGAACAAGGCTCAATACATTTGCCTCCAAATGGCAGATACAAGGTAAGAAGGAATTATTGCAATACTCCAGCTGCCTTCACCTGATATGCTCTCAGAGGCTTGTCTTTTACCTCTGTTCTGATTCTCAGCTTCTGTCTAACCTTGACCTAACTCTGCCTCCACTCAATTTTCAACTATGCCCTTTGGTCCTCCTTTATGTGATTTGCTTTAAATAATGCCTAGTTAACTGTTTTTTTAGGATTTAAAAACATCAATCAAGTCTCCCCTTACCCTTCTTTGCTCTAGATAGATGCAGTTCCTTCAGCGTCATAAATCATGTTTTTTCTCTTTGCTAGACTCCACCATATATCAGTTTTGTTTTGTGAGCACCAGAACTAACTCTCGTATTCTAAATAAGGTCTCGCCAGTGCATTATACAACCTCATCATAATCTTTATAAATGTTGACTATATAACCAAACAATTTGCCTTTTAAAATGTTCCTCTGCTGCATACACACGACTGTCATATTTTACAAGCTTGTTAATCATCCTCCTAGTTCAACATATAGATAAGAAAGAGGAGGGGTCCTAGCACTATCACTGCGCCACCCCGAGCTTCTCCTTTTAAGTTTCTCCTTTTACAAGAAGTGAAAACCTATATGGATGAAGTATATGCTTGCTTGTACAGGTTTTTGTTTTGATCAGCACCTAAATCTTCTTTAAATATGCATTTCCGTCCATCTCGATTGTTTACATTCTGATGAGCTCATAGCAAAACGTCAACATATGTATACTATATAAAGAAAATCATGTGCTAGTTAAAATGGATTTATTGCATAGTAAACAAAACACTACAACAGCAGAAACACAATATAAATAATAAAATGCTTACAATACAAAGCAGTCTGAATGTATAATAAAGTCACAATAAGTTAGATATATTATATATGGTATTTTATTTAGACATATTCAAGTTTTTACACTAAAGAGTATAAAGCACCAATTACAAATAAACAACAATAATGATAACCTTATAAATTAAAGTGTAACTGAAGGGGGGTATCCAGTTTACAACACAACACATAAATAACAGTTATGTACATATTCCTGAATTATGATTTTCAAAATAACACCAACTGTTTTGATGTTTTTATTTTCACAGTCTTGGTCATAAATCAATTTTGAACATTTATTATCGCTTCACATTGGACAATAGAAGCGTATTTATGGATATGCATTAAAGAGGACCATTCAAAGCAAAGTTCATCAGTTAAAATATTTACAATCCTTAAACCCACAACAGTGCAATCTTTGAAGAACACTTTTTCTGCTGAAGCAGGCTCATACTTTGTAGGTGGTCTTGTCACTAGATTTTTTTTCTAAAAAGTAAGTATTGTTTGACTAATAATTACTATTGATTTATATCAAGTGGCAAGCCCTGTTCATTTCCATCAGCAGTGGACCGAAATGAGATACAACTAACAAAAAAAAACTAACCAAAAACTCTACTCACTGAACCACAGTAGATATCACTGTCTATATACCGTTTATAAATGTATGAAAAACTGAATCGACATTTTGATGACAAAACATAAATATTCATATTGGAGGGCCCTGCTGTTCAATACAAAGTCCCTAGACCGGTCTATGATGACTGCTGACATTTATATGATAAGTTCCTCTTGTATAACTAAAACAGCTGTTCAAAACTGACCAAGGACGTGAATCAAATATCAAAACAAAAGCGATTATTTTGGAAAAGATATTGTGGGAATGCATAAAACACACAAAGCAGCAACGATAAAAAGTGTGTTTTGCTGTAAACCCTACAGCCTGTTCAGTAACATTCTAAAACTAATATACTGTACATCTGAAACAGACTCATTTTATATTAGATGTAAAGAATTTTTTACAAACACAAACAATACTTCAGAAAACCAAGCATTACAACCGTGAAAATAACTGGTTTGTCTGAATGCTGCTGAATTATGTTTTTGGTGTATCAAGATGTATAGTTCACAAGAGAAGACACAAACACATATTGAAAATACAACCTCCATTTTAATATTAAAATGGAGGTTGTATTTTCAATATATCAATATAAAAACAAACCTGCCTGTTCTGCACATTGACATCAATGGCAGCAATATTTAAAAAATCCCAGCAAATGGCAGACCCACATCATCTCTGCTAGCCTCTTAACCACATTTTTAATTTAATTTATTTTTAAAATTTAGAATCTCCAATTATTTTACCCCCGATTTTATCCCAATTTGGAATGCACAATTATTATTATTATTATTATTTCTCCTTCACCACGGCGATTCCCCACACAGCTCAGTGGGCGTCCTCCGATCCCACAAGCCAATCAGTCTTTTTACACCCAGTAACTCGAGAGCGGATGTCTGCTGGCTACCGGCCTCTGGAGGACAAAAACCAGCCCAGCAAATCTCCACCCCCAAGCTCACCCGGCACTTGGCCTTTAGGGGTCACTGTAGAGCAGTGAAGAGAGACAGCCTAAGCCGATCCCACATACCCAACCCCGGGAGTGCCAAAGCCAATGCGGCGAATCCCCAGCGAAGAACCATAATGCTTTGCTACCAGTTTATGTTCTCCTCATCATTGTTTGTACGATATGTTGTGATACTTGTTAGAATTACGTGTTCTGATGTCTTTGAAATGTTATCAAAATTGCTGATTTGTGTAGTCAGCGATTTCCGACTGTCTGTGCTTGCTTGACCTCTTCTCTGATGCTCTTCTCTTTGTTGATTCCTTCCAAAACAGCAGCAAGAGAAAGCTGCTTTAAATTCTTCTCTGAACTTTCCTAAAATAAAATTGAAACACGTTAACAGTCTGGAAATAACAGATTTGATGGAGGTTTTATGATTTAAAAACAATTGACTTGTAACAATACAATATTCTAAACTGACAAAGTACTCAATGGAAATCAGTTTTCTTACACAGTCATGTCAAGGTTTTGGACTGATCAGTTATTTGTATTATTTATATTGCCATGAAACTGGCAGATGGCAGTGTAGTGCAACCCATTCTAGCCAATGTGGGAGTGTTATTGCACCACTGACCTGTTACAATATGTATGTACTGTACAGATATGTGAATATTCAGGTAAGGTAATTAATCATTACAGTTTTGGGAGGTTACAATGGGAAGTGAGAACATGGGTGGATTTGTCATGAAAGCTATTACATAATTTCTACATTAATTATCAACATTACATACTGTACACAGAAAACTATCCGTATGGTTATTAAAATCCACTACCTACTTACCAACAAGTATTGGGACAGATGAATAAATGCAGAATGATTGGGATGGGGTATTTGTTGTCTGTTATATCCCACTCCGCTTGCTTACTAAATTGTTTTCTGAATAGATAACCGTTCCGTCTTCAAGCTTATGCAAAAGATTTCAATGAGATATTTGATATGGTACAATACCAGTCTTGGCATTCACCATTACATAATTTGTTGGGTTCAAATGAAGAACAAATGTCCCATCCCCACTCATTCAGCATTGACTGATCAGTCCTAATACTTGTTGGAGAAAGTGCCGATCCCTATATTTCATCATAGCAGGAAGATAACCTTGCCTGCAGCTGTTTTACTTCACACGGTATAACAACTGTAAAACACTCAAACATAGCAAGAAAAAAACTTACCACTAAGGAAATTATATATGATGGGGTTTGCAGCACTATTTGCATATACCAACCAGTGTGAAAATGTAAACCAGGCATACACAGTTTCTCTGTCATTCGTATGGTTAAAGGTGCCAAATACTCTATAAGATAAATGTAGAAAGCCAGAAATTCCATTAATGAATAATACAACTTTTCTAAAATCTCCAATGGCCTAATATAACCAAAATAAGCACTCAAACCTCACAATAAGGGCCGATAATGTGAAAATGTAATTCCATTTGTAAAGGTGTTGATTTACCTACATTTACCTAGCTGTTACAGATTAATTTTTCATCTTGACCATAACCAAATATACTTAATTTTGCTGGACAATTCCCCCATGCACCCCACTACCACACCTAAAGAGGTGCTTGGTGAGTTCACCCAGTTCAATCTAGCGCCCAGAGTATTTTTCTTTTGCCCTCTTTGTATGCACTTCATGATTGATTTAGCTGATCTTATTATTTGAGCTTGAGGTATATTAACTACTATAGATATAGCGTCAGGAACACGATTAATCATTCAGTGCAAACACATACTTTATGGGTACTAAGTAATCATGCATTTGTGGAGGATTTCTGGTGTCATTTTTTTTTAAACTGTCACAAACCTGTTTAAGGCATATGGTAATTTCTCACGAACCCCTTCATAAACATGATTATGTATGTTGAAACGCTTCATTAATCAGTAAATGCTAGGTGCTAGATGCTTTGGTTTCTTTGATAATATATATATATATATATATATATATATATATATATATATATATATATATATATATATACTGTATATAAAATCAAAGAAACCAAATGCGTTACAAACTTTAGACCAGATTTGATCATTATACTTCTCCAAAAGTCATTGCAGTTTGATGAAAGTGACTATCAATAAATGAAGCATGCCACTGTCAATAAAGTTAAAACATTTCCCACATGGAATGTTGTGTTTTGTCAAAGGAAAAATATGTAGACATTTTTTATAAATTACATTTTACTAACAGGAAAATAGTGTAGAATTTAAAAAAAAAAGTACTTGAAATAGTTGATTTATAAATTCCATGAAAGTTAACGGAATACTGTGGTTATTCCACAAATAAGGAAGCCCAAATAATTTATTAACGGCCATCCTGAGTGAAATAAACACATCATGCCATGTACCTTCATAGTATTCTGTTTATATAAAAAATACAATGCAGTTGAAACAGCTCAATTCAGGGAATTACTTTCCTTTACCAAGCTTTGCATCCACTTAGCAACGCAGAGCCATTTGTAACAGTGTGATCTGCTCAGTCATTCTGACGTTGGATTGGGATAAATGCAAGACAGATTCCATAGTGACGAATATGAAAAAAACAAAAAATCCTCAACACTTAAATATATGTAATATCAACGTATGTAACTTTTACAATATTCTCACAATTTTCTGTCTCCTGTATTACATTTGAAAGAAAAATACAGTGGCCAATTTTTTTTCACAGCTGTTGTCTAAATAAATTAAACTTAGTTGGTTGAGGATTTATTTTATTTGGGTAGAAGCATTTTAGATTGGAAACTGATTTTAGATTGTACATTATCACAGTATCAATCATATATAAAATATTCTTACCTTTTCAGGATATTAAGGATGCTGATTGGTAGATAGCACAGCGCAAACACAAACAGAACAACCACTAACATCCGAGCCGTCTTTCTTCTGGCCCGAATCTGTTTGATTTCTGCTGTCCCCGCGTTTGTTTTAATTTTTATAGTCTCTGGCCCAGAAGATTGGGTTGAACACTGTAATGGCGTCCATTTTCTTTGAACAACTGAAGATGTTCCTGGAATCTTTGAGAAATAACAAAACAAGCTGTCATGAAAATCGCTACATTTGCAAATTTAAATGTCAAAAAATACAAAGAAAAACAAAGAAAACATCATTAAAATATTTAATTTTAAGATATTTAAATACCAAATTATAATATAGTTGTTTCACTTACTCCCGTTTGTTGTTATTATTATTATTATTATTATTATTATTATTATTATTATTATTATTATTATTATTATTATTATTATTATTTAGTGTCTAATCATTTTAATCTTGTTTTTCTCACCAATTGGAAATGCCCAATTTCAATGTCACCATAACACCCAGGAGATGGGCAGGCAACCTCCTACCAGTAGGGGTGAATGTGGCCCGTTAAGGTAAACAAAACCCAGACGATTTTCCTCCCAAGTCCACAGGAGGGCAAACACCAAAGCTGTAATACCTATTAAGTTCCCAGCTCAGCAAAACCAGGAATCTCATGGTAGTGCCATTACTTGGTCAGCCAATGGAATACTTTTTTTTTCTTTTAATATAGGCCCAGCATGGCTATGTATCGATTATGGAACAAACATATATTTTTAATCTAGGGTAGAAAAGTATGATCCTTATACTTTTCATATATAGAAATTGGCCCCTTTTTTATATATTGGATTACAGACTAAAATATATTTAAAATATATCCCATATATATATATATATATATACAGTGCCTTGCGAAAGTATTCGGCCCCCTTGAACTTTGTGACCTTTTGCCACATTTCAGGCTTCAAACATAAAGATATGAAACTGTAATTTTTTGTGAAGAATCAACAACAAGTGGGACACAATCATGAAGTGGAACGAAATTTATTGGATATTTCAAACTTTTTTAACAAATAAAAAACTGAAAAATTGGGCGTGCAAAATTATTCAGCCCCCTTAAGTTAATACTTTGTAGCGCCACCTTTTGCTGCGATTACAGCTGTAAGTCGCTTGGGGTATGTCTCTATCAGTTTTGCACATCGGGAGACTGAAATTTTTGCCCATTCCTCCTTGCAAAACAGCTCAAGCTCAGTGAGGTTGGATGGAGAGCATTTGTGAACAGCAGTTTTCAGTTCTTTCCACAGATTCTCGATTGGATTCAGGTCTGGACTTTGACTTGGCCATTCTAACACCTGGATATGTTTATTTGTGAACCATTCCATTGTAGATTTTGCTTTATGTTTTGGATCATTGTCTTGTTGGAAGACAAATCTCCGTCCCAGTCTCAGGTCTTTTGCAGACTCCATCAGGTTTTCTTCCAGGATGGTCCTGTATTTGGCTCCATCCATCTTCCCATCAATTTTAACCATCTTCCCTGTCCCTGCTGAAGAAAAGCAGGCCCAAACCATGATGCTGCCACCACCATGTTTGACAGTGGGGATGGTGTGTTCAGGGTGATGAGCTGTGTTGCTTTTACGCCAAACATAACGTTTTGCATTGTTGCCAAAAAGTTCGATTTTGGTTTCATCTGACCAGAGCACCTTCTTCCACATGTTTGGTGTGTCTCCCAGGTGGCTTGTGGCAAACTGTAAACGACACTTTTTATGGATATCTTTAAGAAATGGCTTTCTTCTTGCCACTCTTCCATAAAGGCCAGATTTGTGCAGTATACGACTGATTGTTGTCCTATGGACAGAGTCTCCCACCTCAGCTGTAGATCTCTGCAGTACATCCAGAGTGATCATGGGCCTCTTGGCTGCATCTCTGATCAGTCTTCTCCTTGTATGAGCTGAAAGTTTAGAGGGACGGCCAGGTCTTGGTAGATTTGCAGTGGTCTGATACTCCTTCCATTTCAATATTATCGCTTGCACAGTGCTCCTTGGGATGTTTAAAGCTTGGGAAATCTTTTTGTATCCAAATCCGGCTTTAAACTTCTCCACAACAGTATCTCGGACCTGCCTGGTGTGTTCCTTGTTCTTCATGATGCTCTCTGCGCTTTAAACGGACCTCTGAGACTATCACAGTGCAGGTGCATTTATACGGAGACTTGATTACACACAGGTGGATTCTATTTATCATCATTAGTCATTTAGGTCAACATTGGATCATTCAGAGATCCTCACTGAACTTCTGGAGAGAGTTTGCTGCACTGAAAGTAAAGGGGCTGAATAATTTTGCACGCCCAATTTTTCAGTTTTTTATTTGTTAAAAAAGTTTGAAATATCCAATAAATTTCGTTCCACTTCATGATTGTGTCCCACTTGTTGTTGATTCTTCACAAAAAATTACAGTTTCATATCTTTATGTTTGAAGCCTGAAATGTGGCAAAAGGTCGCAAAGTTCAAGGGGGCCGAATACTTTCGCAAGGCACTGTATATACAGTATATATAAAAGGGGCCCATTTCTTTTTTGAAAAATATAAGGATCATACTTTTCTACCATATATTAAAAATATATGTTTTTTCCATAAGGGTTAATGTCATATCCCTTTGTGACAGAGAAGGAATTTGAGCTGTGTAAGGTTGGTGGTGTACTTTCCCGAATCAATGGTAGGTGGAAACCGGAAGTTGGACATTTTGAAGAGAGCGCGTGGCTGCGAGTTTATTAAACAACTCCATTGAGGTAAGCTGCGGGGCATGCAGCGATTGGATAGAGCATAGCGCCAGGCTGATCAAAGGGAATGAGTTTGATAGTACAAAGGGGACGCAGCTACGTGAATACATCCCCTTACACTGAACATACTAACCAGCCGGAGCTGTATGTCTCGTTTTGTTTGTTTGATTGATTGGAGACGAGGACTAGGAGACGGGAGCTGCCACCCCGGTGCCAGCACAAACCCCTGAGCACTACCCTCACTGCACAAGCACAGACACGCACCACCATCCCCTGGTTTCATACACTGAGGATTGTGATTTGTGGATGTACTTGTTTTCTGTTTGAGATTGATACCTGCCGTGTGCCCCCCGATACCATAGTTGGTAGAGGGGTGGATTTATTGGATTGCTTTCACCCACCCCACACACATCCTGTCACACCCTTGTATTTACAATACCACCAAGTATTCATCTATACAGTATATGCATTCTGATTACTCATTTTTTCTTATGCTTAGCATTCTTAATACAAAATAAAAAAAAACATTTAAAGATTTTTACCTGGCGGCACCATAGTTTGTGAAATATTTGGATATAAGCCAACACCATTAAGCCTAAAGGTGCCAAATATGTAACAAAGAAAAAGCAGACGTGGTACACCATGGGGTAGATTTCAGCTGCAATTAAAACAGAAAATGGATCAACAGCCTGGTACAGTACATCAATTGAGATAATCACTGTAACGTTACCTATTTCCATTTAATAACATAACCCAAAGACATTCTGAAAGCTACATTATGCTTGCTGTGCGTATGAGGTATCTGGGTCAGGTGCACTCTCTTAGTGTCAAGTAGAAAGCTTACAATGTATGAAGGATTTTTTTTGCCAAGAAAATGAATATAGCCTCATAAAATGTAAGTTAAAAACAAATGGTCCAGGGACTGAACCCAACCAATATAATATACCTTTTAAACTGTACATTTGGATGGATCTAAAACTCTTAGCTAACAAAATACACATGTATTTTCATTTTAAAACATGATCTGTGGTGCTACACTAGGCTAAAGAAAGTTCGCAGTTGCTATGCCTTATTCCCATAACTTACAAAAATACTTATTTAACCATAAATGATGTTTATATATATATATATATATATATATATATATATATATATATATATATATATATATATATATATATATACTATAAAATGTGTTTCTTACATAAAAAAACTTGAAGCACACAACAGGCAAATTTATGATATTATTTTGTTTGCTACAACCACTTTAAGTACAGTGTAATTTTCTTTAATTCAGGAAAAGTTATTTAGATCATTAAATATTACATGACACTTGGTATGAACAAGCAAACTGATATCGTTAAGACAAGTTAAGACAAGACTGTTACCAAATGAGTGACATGTTCTGGGGATATACCTTTGTATATAGGTTCATGTGCAATAGTTACCTGTCTGAATCATTGCTTAGCTTAACATTCTGCACATTTTTACAGTAAGGCCAAATGTATTTTTCTTTTTCCATTCATTATTCCACTTGTCCTGATCTAGATGTATGCTTTTTTAACATATTTGAGCGAATAACAAGTTGAGAGTGAATGAAAGCTAGTTTAACAGGAAGCTCTTAGGGCCTACAGATTAATAAATGACAAAGTGGTAGAAGAATAATACTACTGAATTTATTCATTCGATCAACTTTTTTGTGGGGGGGGGGGGGGGGGAGGGTTCACAAAACTTCCTATTACTTGATATAAGGTACTGTCAAGACATAATCACAAAGCTGAAACTCTAATCTGAACCATAATTCGGGGCTGTTTAGGATTCAGGGAATGAGATGTAAAATGAAGATATGTGTTTCTTAAGGGTTTGGTGATTTGATTTAAAGGTAAAGCACATAAATGGTTTTTGAACAAAAAAGCAAAACAAAACAACATGTTTTCAGTCTCTGTAGTCCATTTTTGTTTGTGTAAAAATGCACAATTCGATTCTGAATAAGTCGATGAAGAACACTGTCATTAAACCCTGCTCAATGTCATTAAACACATTGCTTTATGTGGGAATTGCAGAATTGATATATTTTAGTCATCTAAGTTTCAGTTCTAAGTAAAATGCATCCATTGACATGATTAACTATGGACATTACCTCCATGACGTATAGCAGACAATTACTAAACCCAAAGATATTAGTAACATTAAAAAGTAAACTGTAATCCTATGTTTTTTAAATGTGAAGCCAGATTTTGCAATGTGAACTGTGAAGTATATACATGACTGCATTACTAAATTGTTGAATGATTGCATTGGTAGGCTAAGTTCATACTTGATTCGCAGTATTTCAGGAAACTGTGGTGGTTTGACACAATGCTTAAGAGTTTTTTTTACATTCTTGCCAGCTGTAATCATCTCTTATACCAACAGTCAAATTACCACCTGGTACTGTATGATGTGTTTCCTACAAAACAAGACACTTGTTGACCACAAGGATCAGGCAACTGTATTGTTTTTTTCATAACATACATTGTTATTATATTATTATTATTAGAAATCACTGGCAGCCACCAGAAACAGGAAAGGATATAACTGACAGTTGTTCAGCTAGTCCAAAAAAGTGTCATTACTATCCCAACAACTTTAATTTAACTTGTATTTAGTAAACACAACATTGACGATTTTTACATTATGCATCGACATATTTCAAAATAAATAAAAAAGACCACATTAACTAAATTACTTCAAAATGAGAAACAATTTTATGTCAGTCTAATTTAGATATCAGTGAGGTTTGTGATGATAGAAACATTGAACTTAAATCAGGGGAACATTAAATAATGTGTTTTTAATTAAAGATCACTGTCTTAATAATCCAGTAGATTGACAGTATATTTGATTTGATTTTAAGAAAAATCGAGGAACCATTTTGGTTTACGCTATCAGTCCTGTGCTAGTCATAAAAACAGTTGAGGTATTCAAGAAAGCAACTCACCTCCCCAGTGTTCATCACAAACTGTAAATAAACTGGTTTTGTTTGTTAACTCTGGAACCATACTGCTACATTCCATTACTATGGCCTGGGGGATCATTATAACACAGGACACAACCCAGATAATTACTATGCTTTTCCTTGCTCGTTTGGCTGTGCTTTTGAACATCAGAGGATGACAAATGGCGTACCACCTGTCCAGTGCAATGCAGCTCAAAGTCAGTACAGAGACAGAAACGGATACAGTCTGGAAAAGAAAAAAAGAACACTAAAAACAAACAGTAAATGTACTCACTCATGCTAGGTTACTCAGTATCTGCTTTTGCCCATTAAAGATATAAAAGGTTATAGAGCATTTATCATCCAGGTCAAATAACAATGAATTCACGGGGTGGGAGCCAGGGCTGCGAGAGGAAGTGTTTTTGCAATTTAGGATTGGAGGCTTGGCCTCTAGAACAGGGGAGAGAGAAAAGCACAGGCCGGACTTCAACCGAGAGAGCCTTCCCTATGGAGTTGAGACTGGCCCTGTCAGCCTCCGGGCCCCTGAAAACATAGACTTCTCGGAGAGTTGTTATAGGCTCGGCCTCGCGACTGGGTCCCAGTTAGTGACTGGGTTCGACCCTCAGAGGAAGGAACGGCTCATACAAAGCCTTGATGTAAGGAAAAGAGAATCTGAAAGAACAAATAATTGTTAGTTATGAGACTCGAGCACTAAGAGTATGAGGGCCACGTCCCAGGAGGATAAAGGAGGATAAAGTAAGACAGAGCCTTCTTTCTTGAGGCAAAATATAGAGCATGACCTGCGAAAGAATAGTGTGGCCGGTGGTCCCCTCTGACCACACAAAGAAACTGTGGAGTTACTGGAACTCTAGGTCGGGGAAGTGAGACTCACTATCCCCCTAGAGGAGACTGACAAAGAGGCACACAGCATATTATTATTTATTTCTTAGCAGACGCCCTTATCCAGGGTGATTTACAATTGTTACAAGTTATCACATTATTTATTTATTTATTTTTACATACAATTACCCATTTATACAGTTGGGTTTTCACTGGAGCAATCTAGGTAAAGTACCTTGCTCAAGGATACAGCAGCAGTGTGCCCACCTGGAATTGAACCAACAACCCTTCGGTCAAGAGTCCAGAGCCCTAACCACTACTCCACACTACTGCATATGAAAAAAGTGAGGAGGAGGAGGGGAAAAAGCAAAATGCAAGAGAAAGAGCTGAGCTGTGACGGGGTTGAAATAGGGAGTCAATGATGATAGGCAGGTGAAATTAGGAAGAAAGATCTTACCTGTAAATATGGGAGTACTTTGCAAAGAGTCTGGCCCAAGAACCAAGTTTCTGTAATATCAACCACAAGACTTGCAGGGAGACAGGTGATGGTGACAAGTACATCCGCAAGGGAGAGGTTTACTATGAAATAGTTTGTAACTGTTCGCATGTGATGATTCTTCCACACAGCAATACAAACTGAAACACAAAAGAAGAATGGAAAAGTAACTGGTTACTTTAATTTAATGGGATTCATATAGGCATTGGTGCAATTGGGCTGGCAGAGTTGAAAAGTCACATTGTCATATGATTGTCATAAGAAGGCTGTTCAGTACAAGTACAAAGCCAGGTTAAGGCATATTTAAAGAAAAAAAACGTAATTCAGTATAGAAGCAACAAAATCCATTCAGAATGACTGTGAACATATTAACATTGTAAAAATTTAAATTACATTTAAAAATATTTACTTTGTAAGCAAATTAAGTAAGCAAAAACAAACTCAGAGAATATTTTATTGTCTTATCATGTTTTACATTTGGTTCGAGTAATACATCAAGTGTATAAGGTTGGCTAGCTATTTAGAGACAATAAATAACGACTACTAAAACCTTGTGAGAAATCAATATCTGGTAGGTGTTGTAAGAAAGTGCCAAAGCTGAAGCTGCCATGAAAGAAAAAAAGAAATGCTAAAATAAAGTTGTCACTCCAAAGAAGAGTTAAAAGACCAGGTGATCAATAAAGCAGGATGATTAGATGAAAACTAAATACAAAACAATTCTGCAAGAAAAAAAATAAAATTAAAATAAATAATAACTTTGTGAGTGACCAGTTTTATCTCACGTACCACTTCTGACTGGAAAAAGGTACATTTTTTTAGAAAGCATGCAGATGTATCTGACTGATTTAGTTGCTAAAGCCTGTTTTGTTAGGTATGTTTTTCTAGTCAATTTTGATTAATTCGATAGAAAGAATGTTAGAATTCAGTTTTCAAATACCGGTTTACCTCATTCCTTAAAACAGTCCATTCAATGTGTATTAATAAGGTCTATTACTCGTCTTAACTGGAGTACTTATTGTTAAAGTTAATTACAAAACTACTATGTTGTAAATTAAATGTAACAAATACAATGCCATATTAGGCCCTGTATTATTATTTTCATTGTGCTATATCAAACTTTCAGATATACACTACAAGGATATTCTATTTTTTAACAGAAGCCTTTAGAAAACCAGTGTGTACCATACCTGGATGTCACTTTATAATAGGAATTTCATTTAGGAGCTGTATTTATTAAATGTATTCTAAAGTATTGTTGGATTGGCACTTATAAGACTTTAAATACATCTCTTTCAAAACCAGAATTAAAAATCCCCTTGTGAACAGTTGTGTGATAGACTGAGGCTTGGATAAAATCAAAATGAAGGTGTTGCCATACTCATTACTAAATGTTGTTATGGCAGCACCCTAAAATTTGATTTAATTCAGCCCTCAGTGACAATTTGGTCTACGTGCTGATTTGGTGTGGATGCATAAAGTTGACAGACTTTTGCACCCAATACATTTCAGTAAGAAAGTTTACAGCAGTCTTGGAGAAACCTGTTTGTATTTCTCTAAGTACCAGCCAGTGGCTGATCCTCAATAAGACATTACATACAAAGAGTATGCAAAAAATCACTGCATGACCCATTGTGCAAGGTTCCTATGACATTATGATGTCCTTGTGCCCTCTAGTGCTTAACTACAGGTATAATTTCGGATGACTAGCATGCAAACAGGGCGTGTTTGACTGCATTTGGTTAAACAGTGGCATCTTCATGCTTCAGAGTGTGTTATTGCACTTAAAACTGGCACAGGATGGACACTTGTAAGCCAATGAGATTGCTCCCTCTATTTTTTCAATTTTATAAAGATATTTATTGTGAGTTTAATACTGTGTTTGAGAGTTGTAGTTTAAGCATCCACAAAGAACTTTCTCAATGCTGTCAAGTATTGGCACACAGATTGATGCTACAACCTAGCCCCCTTCACCTACCCGGGCAGGACCCGGTGTCATGCGGGTCGGGTAGGCGATTTCACACTGCTTTTGATAAAGCAAGGTTGACCTGGGTGACAGACGCAAGTAAACAATACGCGTATCAATGGCCCGGAAGCAGCTTGTTACAGACGCTTCCATCCAAGTTTCTCTGGATTGAACCGTCGGCCCAAATGTTGATTAGAGCAAATGTTTCTTCATCCCTGCTGCAATCTGGCTCATGCTGTGTCTCAATCAACAAAAATATGGTTAAATAGAATAAACAGAAATGTTCCGTGTGGAAGTGAAACCTTCACGCAGGCGTGGCTGTTTGTTATTGCGTCGGCTCCCGAACGGCTGTCAAGCATTTTGTCTCACTCAGCCCGAGTCAAAGCGTGTAGACCCACATCCTGAGGTGGGTCGGCCTCAATCCAGCCTCAAGATTGTAGTGCATGACCTTTCCTGAGATACTCATGATTAAATTACATTATCTTTGCTTTTTTTTATTATTATTATGATGACACTATCCACTATATAAGAATATTGGCACCAGAATTACAATTCTATTTACATTGTTTTTGTGAAATATATTTCACTTTTTTTCCACTATGATCTGTCTAAGAAGTTTTGTACAGCCAAAATTTTTTTTTTTCTTGAACCAATCTGTAAACATGATGGGTTTAAATGAAAGACACGAACAACCACAGTGTACAGTACTGCACGCAGGCAATAAAAATGTGCATTATAAATATCATATGGGAGATACTGAAATTGAAGAAGGAATCTATGAAAAAGACCTAGGAGTTTATATTGACTCAGAAATGTCTTCATCTGGGGGTTCCCGAGTGGCGCATCCAGTAAAAGCACTTGCGTAGAGTGCAGGATGCGCCCTATAGTCTGGACGTCGCAAGTTCGAGTCCAGGCTATTCCTTTGCCGACCGAGGACGGGTGCTTCCAGGGGGAAGCGCTCAATTGGCCGAGCGCCGCCCTGGGGGAGGGAGGGTTAGGTCGGCCAGGGTGTCCTCGGCTCACTGCGCACCAGCGACCCCTGTAGTCTGGCCGGGCGCCTGTGGGCTTGCCTGTAAGCTGCACGAGAGCTGCGTTGTCCTCCGACGCTGTAGCTCTTGGGTGGCTGCATGGTGAGTCCGCAGTGTGAAAAAAAGCAGTTAACTGACGGCACACACTTCGGAGGACAGCGTGTGTTTGTCTTTGCCCTCCCGAGTCGCGAGCGCAGGGGTGGTAGTGGTGAGCTGAGCCTAAAAATAATTGGCCATTTCCAAATTGGGGAGAAAATAATAAAAATAATTGGCAACGACTACATTTATAAAAAAAAAAAAAAAAAAAGTCTTCATCTGACAATGTGGGGAAGCTATAAAAAAGGTCAACTTTTGCTCGGATATATTGTGAGAAGTGTTGAATTTAAATCAAGGGAAGTAATGTTAAAACTTTACAATGCATTAGTAAGACCTCACCTAGAATACTGTGTTCAGTTCTGGTCACCTCGTTACAAAAAGGATATTGCTGCTCTAGAAAGAGTGCAAAGAAGAGCAACCAGAATTATCCCGGGTTTAAAAGGCATGTTGTATGCAGACAGGCTAAAAGAATTTAATCTAGTCAGTCTTGAACAAAGAAGACTACACGGTGATCTGATTCAAACATTCAAAATCCTAAAAGGTATAGACAATGTCGACCCAGGGGACTTTTTTGACCTGAAAAAAGAAACAAGGACCAGGGGTCACAAATGGAGATTAAATAAAGGGGCATTCAGAACAGAAAATAGGAGGCACTTTTTTTACACAGAGAATTGTGAGGGTCTGGAACCGACTCCCCTGTAATGTTGTTGAAGCTGACACCCTGGGATCCTTCAAGAAGCTGCTTGATGAGATTCTGGGATCAATAAGCTACTAACAACCAAACGAGCAAGATGGGCTGAATGGCCTCCTCTCGTTTGTAAACTTTCTTATGTTCTTATTTAGCAATCTTTAATTCACATTGATCAGAATCTTCAAAAACTAGTGATCACAACAACTCAAAGTAAACTATATATGAGCAGCTAATATGAAGTGTTGTAGTAGCTAATCCGTCACATTTAGCCAGTGGTTTTCAACAAGGGGGGAAAAAAGTGAAACTTTTTTTTTAAATTTAAAATATATACAGTACGTGACATGACATTCTGTAGATGGTTTATTCTATGGTAGTATTAAAGCAGGTTGATTCTATGGTAGTATAACCCCCCCCCCCCCCCCCCAAACAAACAAAATTATTGAGTATATTGTGGCCTGTATGTACTCTTTTAGTAACTAAAAGGTATAATGCATCATGAATAAAAAAAATACTTTACAATTAAAAGATTTACTCACCTTCTTTATTCACTGTGTTTAAACCATCTGTCAAATGGTACCACATTTTTACACATAATTTAAATTGCCTTTGGGAATGGTGGAAGTATAAATTAATCATGCCTAAAGATCATAGAATGTTAATATATTTTTCAAGAAGATTTTAAAAAGTTTCCCGATGCTAGCTGGCACCATCACATATACTTGTGAAAGCTATCTGAAAGTAGAAAAACTGAACAGTAAATTATTATTATTATTATTTATTTCTTAGCAGACGCCCTTATCCAGGGCAACTTACAGTCGTAAACAAAAATACATTTCAAGGATCAAAACGGAGAGGGATTATGGCCTGCAACATTCAGACAATTTGTGCTAAATTGTCTACTGGACAAGTTGAGAGTTCATCAAATCTTGATTATAACTAGGGCTTCTGATGTCCAGTGTTTTACCCTGACTTTTATACTCCACTTCAAAAATTAAATTGATACCAGTTAAGCCATTTGTGTATCTCAATCACTACTGAGAAATGTGTTAATAGTAAAATTGATTTAATTTACAGGTTTTTTCTGTGAAACAACTAAATGGGCTTTTAAATCAGCCAAGCCTTCATTTTTAATTTACAAGCAGAACGTACAAACGAGAGCGCAACATGTTAATAAGCGAAACATCTTTATTAAATCTATAATGAAAAGTATTTTATGCTGGACACACATTATCACAACCATTATGCATAACTATTTACATTAATAAAGATAAGTCGCTTCTGCTTTTAAATTAAAAGTAAGACACGGTTTAAAAGCTCATTTAGTTGTTTCACAGAGAAAAAAAAAACTAAATTAAATCAATTTTAGATTAGTCGCTTATTAACATGTTGCAATCTCATTTGTACTGCTTGTTTGGCCAATTTAAAAGCCCATTTAGTTGTTTCACAGAAGAGGAAAAACATAAATGAAATCAATTTTACTATTAACACGTTTCTCAGTTGTGATTGAAATGCACAGATAGCTTAACAGGTATCAATTTAATTCTTAAAGAACGGTATAAAGGTCGGGGTAAAACACAAAAAATCATAAGCTTAATTATAACTTGACATAATGAAATGCAATATTAAGGGAGCTGAAAATATATTAAAAGGCACCATCAGGGTGACTTTTCCATGTTCACAAGAACCACCCCCACCCCAAGCATATTAAGACAGTGTTTATCCTAATTTCTTTCTTTCCCTTGCAGAATGTGTGATGTCTGTACCCACACTGTTCTCATTAAATCTCCAAAAAATACTTATTTACGTGGACAATACTGAACTATCCTGTTTATTTCATTTTCTCGATATAGGCAGTTTTACTGTGACCATGAAGACATAGTGGACATGAATTAGAGAGGTCTGACGTGAGTACATTCATTGCTAAGCCACATTTCAGGAGCCAGTGTTTTTGCCCATCTCATCATCATGCATGGTGAAATGACAATGACGCATGAAGTCACATAGGCTTTAAACCCAACACAATGGCATATTAGAAATGTGTTTTCTTATGTCTAACTACAATAGTGCAATTAAAGGTTAAATCAGCCTCTGATGTCAAAGTCACCTCACAGCAAGATGGCCCTCACCACTAATACATATCTAATTTAATTCTGATGCATGCTTACTGTTTTTGACACTTTGCCACCAATGTGAAATATTAAAAGTATCATTGATGTATCACTGCTTCAAAGATACCAACATGGAGAGTAGTATAAAGCAGCTGCTATTTCTTAACAGAAGGAGATATTTGTTGGTGACAGGACACCGGTGGGTGTGTATTTGGATGGGATTATAGTATATTTAATTACTATAACTAAGCTATCCCAGTTGCTAAGGTGATATAGGTAGTCAAAATGTGGAAAAAAGTCCTTTCCTTTCCTTGCTGTGTCTGTAAAGCCTGCACAGTAAGTAGGGGTCAGAACCCCAGCCAATGCACAGGAATCTCAGCTCTTGGTGGTCTTGCAACTTGGGAGGAGACAAAAATAAATGGTCGCCTGGTTGTTTGAAATAGATCTTAAGTTCTCAGTACCTTATGACTCATTGCACCCACCAACTTGCTACAGCTTTACCAGTGTGTTCCACTTATTTAATTTCTCTTTAATTTCTCTTTAATATTGTACTTGTGTTGCAAGGTAACATTTTACACTACAGGTTAAAAAGAGCAGTGCCAGAGAGTCCCAGATCAGCAAGGGAGGACAGGAGAATAGAGTTGTCAAAGGTGTCAAAGGCTGCAGAGAGGTCGAGGAGAATTAGGATAGAGAGAGAGGAAGCACAGGCAGAGTAGAGAGTTGGTGACTGAGAGAAGAGCAGTTTCAGTGGAGTGTGCCAGGCGAAAGCCTGATTGGAGGGTTCTGAGCAGAGAATGTAAAAGCAGACAGCTGGCAATGTACCGCTTGCTCAAGGGTTTTAAAGAGGAAAGGGAGAAGGGAGACAGGACAGTAGTTCTGGAGGGATGAGGGGTCAAGGGAGGGTTTTTTTTTAAGATGGGGTGATGCAGGTCTGTTTGAAAGCAGAGATGAAACAGCCAGACGGTAGAGAGGTATTGAGAAGAGAGGAAATAAAAGGGAGTAGAGCAGGGGCAGCAGCCTGGAAAAGGTGAGTGGGGAGCGGGTCCAGAGCACATGTGGTGGGATTATGGCTCTGGAGCAGGAAGCAAAGATCAGAGTCTGAGAGGGAGGAGAAGGAGGGTAGATTAGTAGGGGTTGCAGAGGACAAGGAGTGAGTGGGGAAAGAGGCAAGGTATTGAAAAGTTTGCGGATGTCTGTGATTTTGGAGGAGAAGGAAGCAAAGTCGTCAGTCGAGATAGTGGAATAGTGGAAGGGGGGTGGGGGCTAAAGATGGAAGAGAAGAGAAATGTTTGCAAGTTTGCAAAAAAATAATGTATAATTAATGTTAAATGTACCTCTTTTTGACAATAGGAAAACACCCATCAGATCGCAATTGGCTGTACCAAAATCTGACAGCATACCATTTGCAATTTGACAGCATACCATTTTCTGACATCACACCTGTCAATTTTTGGTACGTGTACCACATGCTGATCATGTACCACTCTAACACTACACAGCTCTATAGTCCAGATCACAGCTTCTATCAAAGTGAAAAACAACGTTCACAAACTTGAAGCTTATCTATAAACTTTATAAACACATTTTGTTGATTAAAAAATAGTCATGCTTTGGTTAGATGCATATAATCACGGATTTATGTTAAAACCAAATAGTTGTTGCAGTTAATGTAAATCTAATCCATTAATACAAAGCTGAATTCACAAGCTATTGTTTCCTTAATATGTCGAGCGTTTGGGCTACTCAGGTCTGTCGTCTTAGGTTTCTTAATATAGCAATTTTGGTGTTTAGAAATTATCAGCCTGATTTTCAAAAGAGGCAGAGGGGAAAACAGGTCTCAAAACACATTTGTGAATCTGAGCTGTAATAACTGTGACCGCTGACAGGGCTACTGAGCTGTAATCTACAAAGCGCTTCCAATTCTTCGACTGCAACACAAGAGCGAAGGGATGAGGAAAAAACAACCCTACATTAAACCCAGAATATTTCGTCCCCATCAGACATTTCTAGATCTAACTATAAAACAAGTTATGCATATATACAGATTGGATATAGGCACTATAACAGAGCTCTGTGGGGTACATAAGGTCCTTTTTATTTTATATGTAACTGAGATGAATTTACCAGTAAGCAGGAGGATGATGGGAAATGTAGTTCTGAGAGGTCCATGCAGGTGCATGGGAAGCCATCTTGAGGCAGGGAATGCAATTTAAAATTTAAAAAAATTAAAGCAATACACACACCTTACGTAAACAGTTGTAGCAACACATGGGAACATGTAACATAATAAAATAAAAAGGTCCTTATATACCCTTTAAGTTTGATTTAGAATCACAAACAGCCCGCAGTCACGCTATACCTGTACCTGTAAAGGTAAAATAAAACCAAACACAAATATGTTATCTGGCTTCCGAAATGTGTTAGGTGTAATAGATTGCACACATGTTGCAATATCCCCAGATTCAAGGAATTAAAACATCATCATTCTTTAACAGTGCAAGGTTTATGTGATGCTCAATGTGTTATCACGGATGTAGTTGTTAAGTACCCTGCCCTGCCATGACTCATTTATCGTGGAGAACTGTGCCTTGTTCAGAAAATTTGAACACAGACGTGAGTGGAGGCTGGCTAATTTTAGAATATATTAAATACATAATTAACATATGACCATTTGAAAACATATGTAACAAACGCATATTAATGTTTGACATTCTTATTATAATTTTTCACAAACATAAATAAACATTCAGATATTGCATGTAAAGAATATGAATATTAATATTGCATCAGAGAATACATTGTGATATTGAAATTAGTTATTTTTTTCTTTAGGCACGCTGTGTTATTATTATTATTATTATTATTATTATTATTATTATTATTATTATTATTATTATTATTATTATTATTTAGTCATTTAGCAGACGCTTTTATCCAAAGCGACTTGCAGAGACTGGGGGTTCATTACAACTTTAGGTCCCAGAATTTTTTTTGTCCTTTTTATGGAAGAGGTTGCGTTTATTTTTTCGGTTATATCCTTCCGTATTTTTAATTTAGCAGTGGCTCCGGACCTTTTGCCGAAAAGAACAGTTTTATATGCTAAAATATCATCAAGCAAAATCTCAACTTGGGTGGCTAAGAATGTATTTTTCCTTTCTTTTTTTTCCAATTTTTGCAACTACATGTGCGTTGCCTCGTTGTTTTTCAGTTAAATGGAAGTCCAGACTATTGAAATGTGACTAATTGGCTTGTTAATGAACCTGAAAATCAATTGTCGTTTCAATTAAATCAGTCATGAGCAGGAGTCGCAAAGGGCCTTGTGAGTAGGAGAAATTAACCTGCCCCTGTTGAAAATCAAGACGTATAATTAGGTGGCAAAAAAACTTGCAGTGCAAATACATTGCGACCTTTGTTTTCGTTTTAAAAATGTGCCTTCTGAAAATCAGGCTGTATATATATATATATATATATATATATATATATATATATATATATATATATATATATATATATATATATATATATATATAAATAAATATACAGCACAATTGTTTCTAGTTCATGGGGCGGGAGCCAGGGCTGCGAGAGGAAGGAAGCGTTTTTTGCAATTTAGGATTAGAGGCTCAGTCTCTAGACAAGGGAGAGAGAAAAGGACGGGCCAGACTCCAACCAAGAGAGCCCTCCCTATGGAGTCGAGCCTAGCCCTAATGGCCTCCGGGCCCCTGAAAAGACAGAGTCCTCTGACTTCTTGGAGAGTCGTTATAGGCGCTGCCTTGCGACTGGGTCCCAGTTAGCGACCGGGTTCAACCCTCAAAGGACGGAACGGCTCATACGAAGCCTTGACGTAAGGAAGAAAAGAGAATCTGAAAGAACACAAATAATTGTTAGTTATGGGACTTGAGCACTAAGAGTATGAGGGCCACATCCCAGGAGGGTAAAGGAGGAAGAGCCTTCTTTCTTGAGGCAAGATATAGCGCATGAGCTGCGAAAGAATAGTGTGGCTGGTGGTCCCCTCTGACCCCACAAAGAACCTGCAGTTACTGGAACTAAAGATTGGGGAAGCGAGACTCACTATCCCCCCAGAGGGGACTGACACAGAGGCATGCGGCATATGAAAGAAGTGAGGAGGAGGCAAAAAACAAAATGCAAGAGAAAGAGCTGAGCTGTGACGGGGTTGAAATAGGGAGTCAAGGAAGGGGCGAAGCACTGGGTCACACCCCCTGAACTCCACTAAAGTTAATATTTCATGGGGTGGGAGCCAGGGCTGCGAGAGGAAGGGAGTGTTTTTTGCAATTTAGGATTGGCTTGGAGGATTGGTGACCGGGTTCGACCCTCAGAGGACGGAACGGCTCATATGAAGAAAAGAGAATCTGAAAGAACACAAATAATTGTTAGTTATGGGACTCGAGCACTAAGAGTAAGAGGGCCACATCCCAGGAAGGTGAAGAAGGTAGGAAGACAGAGCCTTCTTTCTTGAGGCAAGAAGCAGAGTTACTGGAACTCCAGGTCGGGGAAGTGAGACTCTCTATCTCCCCAAAAGATGGACCACCGGCTCCCCGCTGAACCCGCACCTCTGAAGACAAATAAAGACTGCGTGCCAATGTATAATATAAAAGCAACAATAGACAAACAATGACAAACAAAGGTAAACAATGAAAAACAAAATAACTAAAAACAGATGGTTAGTGGAACAAGCTATGTGTCAGCCTTCCACTAGGCGGAGAGGAAAAAACTTTCTATTAGGGGAAAACCTCTGGTGGTCCTGGCGGAGAGGGCGCCCCCACTCCGGGCATACTAGCTATAGACTGGTGAGCTGCAGTGATATTGGATGGCAGCGATCTGATGTAGGAGTTGACTGCTGAAGAGGACCAACGCCCCATGGTCTTGATCAGATGATGACTGATGCGGGCTCTGGCTGCTGAAGAGGCTGCGCCAATCCTGAAGGAGTGTGTGGTGTAGAATAGGGGAGAAAGACCTGCTCTGGTGACAAAAGCGGAGAGATGGGAAGAGAACCAGTGTCTGTTAATTATGCTTTTGGAGCAATTATAGGAAGTCTGGAAGAAGATGCAGGGTGGGGTTCTTGGTGATTCCTCGTGTGTCAGATGTAGTGCTGGGATGACTGCATTATTGTAGATGCTTGGAAGATGGCGAGCTTGGATGATGAAATTGTGAGAAACTGATATCCAAACAATTAAAGATGAGCTGCTGGAACTTCATTTGGTGATTGTTCCAGTGTTGCAGCAAGGTGTACCACATTCTGATGTCTAGAGATATGAGATGCTGACCATCCTATGTGCTAGTTAATACAGGATCAAACAGCGGTTTGCTACTATCATGTCTGCTTGGAATGGAAAAGGTGAACTCACATTCAGAGATTTAGGTTTCACAACTCCAGTCATTCTCCTAATAGTGGAACTCCTTAACTCATAATCAAGACAGATTTCCAGTCTCAAACCACGTCTCTCACCATGTATAATGTTTGTAGTATTTGAAAGGATGAGCGGACATATTAGATAGGAATTAGCGTTAGCCTGACTGCGTAAATGGCTGCCACTATCCGAGTATTGGTGGAAAGCTGGAGCGTTGGAAGCTCTGGAGGAGCATTTCTTGCTTCTGAAGATATTTTTATGTGAGATCCAGGTTTTTGCAGTTGAGGAGAGAGCGAGAAGGCGCAATATGAATGTTCTTCCTTGGGAATAATGCGAATTGCGAAATTGAAGTGGCCGAGAGGAGATAACGGGTTGCATTTAGAGATTGATTTTGACACTTGGAAGTTATTAATGAGCTGACGAATGCATTCCGGGATTGTTGAGTGGGAGGCTGGCTTGGGATTTGACAGTGTCCCGGGTGATTCTGAGGAATTTTAGTCATGCCAATGATTTATCTTGAGAGTGGGACACCTACTGAAGAAAATAGAGAACGCAGATTGAAGTGTTTTCCCCAGAAAATGATTAGTATTAATTGCCAAATAAAATTAAAATGGTTGATACATTTTTGGAGGTCGAGATTTTGAGATGAGGAATAACTAAGCTAGATGTCTTTGCATATTAGAAACATTGATTTATATTCTGTGTGCATCAAAACCACTGTAGTGAAGAGGTCAATTAGTTCCTGTTATGTCCAACATTGCAGTTTTCCCTTTCCGGTCAAATGTCAGACAGGGTCCAACATCATCAGTGCCTTTTAAACCTGTTTTACTTTGAAAAAAAATAGTTTTAAACAGCGCGTCTAAAATAAATTGCGCGTGTGAAAATAAATTGGACCCGACGCGCCTGAGACGCACTGAATAAATGGACTGCTAAGGGCTAAAGGACGTGTATTTTCATATTCAACTTGCGCACAGGAAATACTTCCGTTTTGCCTTTCAGGGAAGCGTTTTCGAGTTTTCCGTGCTGCCATTCGGCCTCTCCTTAGCCCCCCGCACGTTTTCGAAGCGCATGGATGCCATCCTAGCTCCCCTGCAGCTGCTGTTGAACTACCTGGTCGACTGGTTGATTTGATCCCAGTCGCAGGAGACAGCAGTGACCCACACAACAGGGATCCACAGTACAGTTGGTGTTGTGTCAGAAACTGTTGGATCTGATGGCCGCAACTTCATCAGCCATCCCACTAGGGTTACTCTACATGCACCCGGCCCAAATGTGGCTCAATGCCTTCCGGCTATATCCCAAATGCGACAGACACCATCAGCTGATCGTGTCTCGTGTATGCTGGGAAGCCCTACGCTGGTGGAGGCAAGCCCCTCACCTGTGAGAAGGCATGAAGATGGGGATAATCCACAATTGTCAGGTGGTGACGAAAGACACCTCCAACTCGGGTTGGGGTACGGTCTGGGAAGGCAGAGGAGTCCGCGGATCCTGGAGCTGCAAATGTTCCATCTCGCTCTTCAGCACTTCCTCCCAGTGCTCCAGAGAAGACATGTCCTTGTCCGCACGGACAAGATGCCTGTGGTAGCATATGTCAACTGCCAGGGAGGACTTCGGTCCCCGGGGTTGCACCGCATAGCGTTTCAGCTGTTGTCCTGGGCAAAGAGGCACTCGCTGTCTCTCCGGGCTGTTTATCTCCCGGGAGTGGTGAATAGGGCGGTGGACCTTCTCTCCAGGGAGGGTCCTCACCCGTCAGAATGGCGACTCCACCCTCAGGTGGTAGAGCGCATTTGGGAAGGGTTCGGAAGGGCCCTGAGTCGATCTCTTTGCCACGGCAGAGACGACTCATTGCCCCCTATGGTTCTCCCTCCACCGCTCCGGTGGTCCACTAGGGGTCGACGCCCTAGCGCACGAGTGGCCCAGAATGCTTTTATACATATTCCTGCCGATACTGTTACTCCCAGCTTTCCTAGAGAAAGTTCAGAGATAAGAGGCAACAGTTCTCCTAGTGGCCCCCAGATGGCCCAGGAGAATCTGGTTCACGAACCTTTGCCAGCTACTGCAAAGCCAACCCTGCACACGGATCTCCTCAGTCAGGCAAGAGGCACTCTCTGGCACCCAGAAATGGCCAGACTCCAACTATGGGTCTGGACCCTGAACGGGACCGTCTGTCCACCTTAGTACATTGCAAAATGCTAGGGCCTCCTCCACAAGGGCACTGTATGTCTAAAACTTGATATATTTTCAAAACTGGTGTATGACCAGAGGTCATGATCCCATTTATTGCCCTATAGCAAATATCCTACAGTTTCTGCAAGATCTGTTAGAGGAGGGCACGGCCCCCTCTATGCTGAAAGTGTAACTAGCAGCTATATCTGCTTGCCATGTCCCCACTGACTCAGTTCTGACTGCATATACTGCTGCCGGCCTACGCCCACCTGGGAGAGTGGCCACGCATTCGACTAGGGGAGTGGCTACATCATGGCCCCTATTTAGAGGTACCTCATTGACTGACATCTGTACTGCGGCTAGCTGGGCTACTCTGCATACATTCACCAGGTTCTGACTCAACATGGTAGATCCATCTATGCCTTCATTAGGCACAAGGCTCTTTGAGGTTGCACGGTCACACCACGGAAATTAAGAACATAAGAACATAAGAACATAAGAAAGTTTACAAACGAGAGGAGGCCATTCCGCCCATCTTGCTTGTTTGGTTGTTAGTAGCTTATTGGTCCCAGAATCTCATCAAGCAGCTTCTTGAAGGATCCCAGGATGTTAGCTTCAACAACATTACTGGGGAGTTAGTTCCAGACTCTCACAATTCTCTGTGTAAAAAAGTGCCTCCTAATTTCTGTTCTGAATGCCCCTTTATCTAATCTCCATTTGTGACCCCTGGTCCTTGTTTCTTTTTTCAGGTCGAAAAAGTCCCTTGGGTCGACATTGTCAATACCTTTTAGAATTTTGAATGTTTGAATCAGATCACCGTGTAGTCTTCTTTGTTCAAGTTTAAATGTTTAAATTCTTTTAGCCTGTCTGCATACGACATGCCTTTTAAACCCGGGATAATTCTGGTCGCTCTTCTTTGCACTCTTTCTAGAGCAGCAATATTCTTTCTGTAACGAGGTGACCAGAACTGAACACAATATTCTAGATGAGGTCTTACTAATGCATTGTCAAGTTTTAACATTACTTCCCTTGATTTAAATTCAACATTTTTCACAATGTATTCGAGCATCTTGTTGGTCATTTTTATAGCTTCCCCACATTGTCTAGATGAAGAGATTTCTGAGTCAACATAAACTCCTAGGTCTTTTTCATAGATTTCTTCTTTAATTTCAGTATCTCCCATATGATATTTATAATTCACATTTTTATTGCCTGTGTGCAGTACCTTACACTTTTCTCTATTAAATGTAATTTGCCATGTGTCTGCCCAGTTCTGAATGCTGTCTAGATCATTTTGAATGACCTTTGCTGCTGCAACAGTGTTTGCCACTCCTCCTATTTTTGTGTTGTCTGCAAATTTAACAAGTTTGCTTACTATACCAGAATCTAAATCACTAATGTAGATTAGGAATAGCAGAGGACCTAATACTAATCCCTGTGGTACACCACTGGTTACTTGCTCCATTTTGAGGTTTCTCCTCTAATCAGTACTTTCTGTTTTCTACATGTTAACCACTCCCTAATCCATGTGCATGCATTTCCTTGAACCCCTACTGTGTTCAGTTTGAGAATTAATCTTTTATGCAGGACTTTGTCAAAAGCTTTCTGGAAATCTAAACAAACCATGTCTTATGCTTTGCAATTATCCATTGTCGATGTTGCATCCTCAAAAAAATCAAGGTTAGTTAGACACGATCTCCCTTTCCTAAAACCATGCTGACTGTCTCCCAGGACAATGTTACCATATAGGTAATTTTCCATTTTGGATCTTATTATAGTTTCCTTAAGTTTACATATAATAGACTTATTGGTCTGTAGTTAGCTGGTTGGGTTTTGTCTCCCTTTTTGTGGATCGGTATTACAATTCTCCAGTCTGTCGGTACACCCCCTGTGTCAAGAGACTGTTGCATAATCTTGGTTAGCGGTTTGTAAATAACTTCTTTCATTTCTTTGAGTACTATTGGGAGGATCTAATCCAGCCCAGGGGATTTGTTTATTTTAAGAGCTCCTAGTCCCTTTAACACCTGCCTCTGTTATGCTAAACTTATTTAAAACTGGATAGGAACAGGTCGACACGTGGGGCATGTTGTCCGTATCCTCCTTTGTAATAATAACTTGTGAAAAGTAATCATTTAATATATTTGCTATTTTTTTTTTCTTCGTCTATGATTTTGCCATTTGTGTCTCTTAGACATTTAACCTCCTCTTTGAATGTTCTCTTGCTGTTATAATATTGGAAAAACATTTTGGAATTGGTTTTAGCCCCCTTAGCAATGTTCATTTCTATCTCTCTCTTGGCCTTCCTAACTTCCTTTTTGACTTGCATTTGCAGTTCCAAGTACTCTTTCTGTGTACATTTTTGGTCCTTTTAAACGCTCTGTAAAGTGCCTTTTTTCGCTGAATATTTTTTTAATTGATCTATTAAACCATTTTGGCCATTTTGTTTTTTATTAGTTCAGTGGTAGCGAGACATCCCTCATCTGCCGTTTGCTCCCGCTTCCTCCGACAGCTTTGATATACTTTCCCAAAAGTTACGGTTGTAAGCCCGGTTACTTACAACCACCCGCTCCCGCATTCTTTCTTGCATTTTTATCCCGCTCCCACCTGCAAAATCTTAGATCCCACAAATCCCGCAAGAGAGATGCTGCTAAACAAAACAAAAAAAGGTTGGTTAACATATTATATATAAAAACGGAATTCAGACATTCACAACAGAATAAAACAAATCTCGCCCTCCTATATACTCGTTATATATATTGCACTGGGCCTGCCTGCGGGCCCGACCTTGCGTGAACATCTCAGGCACCATAATAGCCAGCTTCCGGCTCAATACTTGCCTAAAAGTATATATTTAGAGATTTCCAATGATGTATCGCATGCCTGTATCAGACGTTCCAAAGCGAAACTACAGCAAACCGAAACTTATGCTTGAGTCATGTGACATGAGTCGGATCCCTAGGTTTCTTGCCTATTACTCAGTTGTTTCAAAAGATGACGTTCCGCTTTCAACCTCATTTAAAAGCACTTGCTTTGCGCTTTCCATTGATGTAAGGGATGCCCGTATGTTACAGGAAACAGCCATCCCCTACATTCAATGTATATCTATGGGTTCAGTGCTGTAACGCGCATCTGTTTTCCAGAAAACAGCAGGAAAACAGTGCTTGTCAATACAGGACTTGCAAAGCTCCCTACTGTCTCACAGTGGACATTTCTGGGACTTTTTGTTTGTTTGTTTGTTTTACTAAAATGTATGTTATTTTTTTTAATTTATTTTTTTATTAAAACTTCTACGTCGTTAGGTTTTAGAGCCATTCTTAAAAGCACTGACAACAAGCTGATGACACGACAGTGACAGTCCACTCTCTGCGGCGTGACTGTGACGTCACATAACAACAAAACCTGTGCGTGTGATTCTCTGACCTGACTTGAGCATGTGTACTACAGCGGATTCGGAGTAAGGGAAACGAACATGTATAGGAAAGAGAAGCTCAAACAAAATAATTAGCAATTTCCCGAATAGGCTACTTTTTTTTTGCCCACCCAATCCCACGCGCAACAAAGTACATTTTACCCACTTCCGCTATTATGGAGCGGGTCCTGCAGGACCCGTGGGATCCCAGTCCCGCTGCAGGGCTCTAGCTTGGCCCCAAATTACATCTCTGATTTGTTAACGAGGTAAATTCACACACGTAACCTACGCTCTGCGAATTTGGGTCTGTTAAGGATTCCAAAGGCTAAGCTTCATTCTATGGGTGACAGGGCTTTTTGCTGTTATGTGCCTAGGCTTTGGAATAATCTTCCACAGGTAATTAAGGACGCATGGTTAGGTTTATGTCATTGTGCAATGTTTTACTTTATAATCTGTGCTATTTTTAACTATATGCTTGTGTATTTGTAGTTTGTTTTGTTGTTTTTAGTGTTATTGTTCTAAATTGTTCAGCACTTTGAGATGATTGCATTTAGGCACTATACAAAATAAATATTATTATTATTATTATTATTTTAATTATTATTATTATTATTATTATTATTATTATTATTATTATTATTATTATTATTATTATTATTATTAAGCCTGGTAAATAAATATCTAGGCAGATACAACAATAGTGAATAATAAAAAAACACATATGATAGGAATACATATTCAATAGCTGAGCTTCAGCAAATATTTACAACATATTTAAGACATTTACACTTTTCCAATTTTTTTCACTATTATAAATAATAAAAAAACACAGTAAATGCAGCTAAGATGAAGAATATAAACCTAAACCAGCATACAGAGTACTGTACATATTGTGCTCATAAAGCTAATTGAGGTCAACTGAATAATTTGTATTTATATGGCTGTTGCATGAGTGTCAGTATTAGTCAAGACAAAGCAGGCTACCTTGCAAGAAATAACTTTGTTAGTATTTCAAGATGACATGTATAGTTACATTGTGACGTAATCTTTAGTACAGTATGGTCCGTTTTTTCAAAGCATTTCCTCCATTCTTTTGTAAGGAGAAAAATGAATCATAATGTTACAAATTGAGAAACAAATACCCTAAGAGTGCTTAATAGACTTTGGGTTATTGTGAACAGGCGGGCTGTAGGGGTGACGTCAAGCCAGAAAATGAATGCAAGACACACAGCAACTGTGGACGAAACTGAGACGCTGTGGCGCTCAGTGTTTTAATGTAAAATAAAAGGTTTAAAACAGAAAACAAAAACACTTTGACAAAACAGTGCATTGTCAAAACAAACAAACAAGACGATAAACAATAACAAGTATCGTACTGGTATATAAGCCAGCGCGTTTTAGCAATTGTTGTTTTAGTTTTTAATCCTTTTTACCTCCTCTCCACTCACCGAACACACAACCTCCGAGTAAGTAAAACGTACATCTATACATACTGTTGTGCCGGGATTCAATTACCAATTAATTATTCACTTGAATCTCAGCATCTGAACTAATTTGTGCAATCCTGTGCACACATACTATTACATCTGCTTTATCTGCATGTAAAGTGATTATGCAATCCCTGTGACTAAATACAACTATATATTTTAAATCACTCATGCTACACAGACTCATTTATATCCTGTGTACCAATACCTATACACCAACATTTACACACCACACAACACACACGTGGGCGGGGCACCCTGCCACATACCTCCCCCCTTGTGTGCAGCACACATAGCATCCATGGCCACCTCCCCCCTTAAAATCCCAAAAGTCTCGCTTAAAGTCCCGGGCCAAGAACAGGAACTTCAAGGGGTTCATGGGTGGCAATGTTGTGTAATTGCTGACAGCGGAAATGCTGTCAACGAGGTGAGGTCCTCCTCCCATAGCCCCGCTTGCCGCAGAAAAGCTGGCAACGGGGGCCCACACTCCAGCAGCAGAAATGCTGCTATGGGCAATCTTGTCAGCAGATGTGCTGACAGCGCCATGGTTGGCTCCTCCCGTTGCACCCCTGGCAGCTAAATGCTGCCAATAGCGAGGCTGTCAGCAGACGTGCTGGCAGCGCCAAGGCTGGCTCCTCCAACCTTAGCAAATTCCCGGAGGTCAGCCGCAAACTACCTCCAGGGCAGTCATCCCCGGGCGGTGACATGCAGGAATCCCTGGGCGGTGACGTTCAGGCGTCCTCGGGCGGTGATGCCAGGAGGGGAGCCCCTGGCCCAGAAGGCAGCAGCGGGAGCTCCACTTCTCCCCCTGGTGATGGAGTCAGGACCAGTCGTGGTACTGGGGTTGGTCACTCTGGCACTGTGTGCGGCAGTACTGGCCATCTTCGCGGCAGCTTCAGCCGGGCTGTTTTCCCCCGTGCTCCCTATGCAGTGGCTGCTGAGAAATGCCAGCATCACGTCCTGGTCCTTCCTCTTATGGTGGAGGTGGGAGCTGCAGGTGGTCTCTCTCAACTGGGCGCTGGATGCTCGTGCTCCCCCTTCTGGGCGCTGGATGCGCGTGCCCCCCCCCCCCCATCCGGGCGCTGGATGCTCGTGCTCCCCAAGTCCAGGCACTGGATGCGCGTGCTCCCCCTGTCTTGGTGCTGGATGCTTGTGCTCCCCACGTCTGGGCATTGGACACTCGTGCTCCCCCCGTCCGGTCGCTGGATGCTCATGCTCCCCCTGTCTGGTCGCTGGATGCTTGTGCTCCCCCTGTCTGGGCGCTGGATGCTCGTGCTCCCCCCGTCCGGGCGCTGGATGCTCGTGCTCCCCCGTCCGATCGCTGGATGCTCGTGCTCCCCCCGTCCGGGCACTTGGCGCTCGTGCCCCCCCCCGTCCGGGCGCGGGATGCTCATGCTCCCCCTCTCTGGGTGCTGGAGACAGCGGGGCTTCTCCCTCTTGCACTGGAGACCCTGCTACCTGGACTGCTGTTCTGTTTATCGCTGCCTCCAGGTAGCAGAGGACCAACCACACCTTCCTCCAGGGTGTTTGGGGTGTGTTCCCTCTCATAGGCCTCCCATCGCTCCCTGTCCATCAGCCACAGGACTCAGATGGCTATGGGCACAGACTGGGCCTCCAGTCCTGCAATGTCCTGGATCCAGTCCTGCAGCCTGATGGGATCTTCTGCCATTGCCTCCACCAAAAAAAAAACACCTCTTTACACTGAAAAAAAAGACTTTCTTCCTCCAAAAATCTACACACAACAAAAAAAAGGTTCTTCAAAATATTCACCCGCAGTACTCTTCCTGGCCTGAGTCTTGGAGGCGCTGTTGCCCCGTTTCTCACACCACATATGAACAGGCTGGCTGTAAGGATGATGTCAGGCCAGGAAATGAATACAAGCCACACAGCAACTGTGGGCAAAACCGAGAAGCTGTGGCGCTCAGTGTTTTATTATAAAATAAAAGGTTTAAACAGAAAACAAAAACACTCTGACAAAAAAAAAACGGTGCGTTGGCCAAACAAACAAACAAACGTTAAACAATAACAAGTATCGTGCAGATTTATAAGCCAGTACTAGCAATTGTTAGCAATTGTTATTTTAGTTTTTAATCATTTTTACCTCCTGTCCACTCACCGAACACACAACCCCCGAGTGAGTAAAATGTGCATCTATATATACTGTTGTGCCGGGATTGAATTAATAATTAATTATTTAATTGAATCCCAGCATGTGAACTAATTTGTGCAATCCTGTGCACACAGTACTATCACATACTTTATCTGCATGTGAAGTGAGTATGCAATCCCCATGCCTAAATACAACTATATATTTTAAATCACTTATGCTACACAGATCCATTTATATCCCATGCACCAATACCTATACACCAACATTAACACTCCACACAGAACACAACACATAACACACACATGGGTGGTGCACACCACCACAGTTATATAACTTGGTTGTTTGCTTCTAGTTTTGTAAAATTAGTAGGTGTTTTACCTCTTTCAAAAACTAGAAGTCAATTAAAGACTGGAGTAAACACTTTGAAAATATAACCTACAGTATGTGTCTGATGGAATTGCATATAATGGAACCTTATGGAAATGGGCACTGTAAAGTTCCAAAAGAGCAGAACCAACAGGGTTCAGTGTTCTGTACAGTTAAGTGTATATGAGCCTGTACTGAGTGTGCTGTCGTAAGCTACAGTTCAGTGAACAGTGTATAATATAGAGCAGGTATATAAGCTAGTACTTGGCAGTAGGCTCCAATGAATTGAAGCTGTCTGATGAAAAAGAGCTCCATACCTATGAAAATATTAGGAGGTGTGTATACAGTACTCTACATAACTCAAATCCTGTGAACCCTACAGTATCACCTTAGCAATATAATATTTACTACTGTACAACTATGCATATTGCAATGTGAAGTAACTTTCTATTTAGTTTACATTAATTAACATGTTTCTGCATTATATGTCTTTACAGTGAAACAAAATGAAGTCAATGACAACACTTTATTAATCATTCATTGACATTCCATTAGAGGAAAACAAACTCCATATATATATACTGTTCATAGAACATACTGGTGTCCATCAATAAAATCATGTTTAACAGCTCTATGTCTGTAGGCTTGACGATTCCTCATCATGTAAATTCCCATAATTCGTGTACTGCCGTTTGACCTTCGCCTAAAACCAATTTGTCTTGACGGTGTTAAACATGTTCAAACAATACTGTCGATTAGCAGTTATCTTGCATTAGGGTAATAAAACTAACTGCTTACCTGTACAAAGACCACGTGTCTGTCTTTATTACACTTTTTACAGTCCCGTGATGATTAACAAGATTAAAAAGGCATTTCTGCTGTTTGGGAATTTCTAAGACGGGTTGTTTTTAAAATTCCAACAAGGGGAAATCGTAATGTATGCACTTATATTAAATATCATATAATAAAAAAGCAATCGACTACACTGGAGTTTAGTAGTAATACATAATTAGTTAATGGTGAACTCTTTTGCAACACACTTTAGTTTTATACATAGGAAAGCATTTAGCTCAGGACTACTTTGACATGCACAATTATTAGCCAACAGCTGTAGCGTGATTATTATTATTATTATTTTAATTACAAAATACTTCACCTGTGGAAAGAAACTTACCTAGTGTGTTCCCTACTAGTGAAACTATGAACACGATTATATAGCCGGCGATTAGAACCCACTCGTACTGTTTGGGATGCAAATATTCACTCCAGATGTATTTTAGCAATTCATCGTCGCCTTCAGAAGACGGGTTAAATTCAGATTCACCAGTTATGTTCGCCTCTTGCGGGAGAGGTGAACAATCCTCAGAGACTGAATCCACGTTTATCCCAGACATCACTCAAGTTGTAGAGCACTCACTGATGCTCGTTACATTTCCTAGTTCTGCATCGACGCTCTGTAAAACCCATCCCTGCTAAACCAGACTGCAGTGTCAGAAGCCTTTAGAAATCCAATGGAGAAATAAAGGAGCAAGCTGACATTATATAAATGACGTATTGTGCAGACATCCAATGGACCACCTGAACGGAAGATTTCAAATCCGTAAAAGAAAAATCCCCCCTCCTCTCTAATTCTCTATCCAGCAATGGAAGAGCAATGATGAAAATATGAATGAAACCTTAACTTTCCAGGTCAGCTAACTATACAGAGATATGTACCAGAACTGGAATATCTGGAAAACTGACTGTTAATTTATATATATATATATATATATATATATATATATATATATATATATATATATATATATATATATATATAATACTTATTTCCAAAAAGAAAAATATGCATCTATGAAAACAAACACACAAATTGTTTTCTTATCAATTGCTGTTAACGGTATTATTATTATTATTATTATTATTATTATTATTATTATTATTATTATTATTATTATTATTATTATTATTATTATATGATCATATTCCATTAAACTGTTTGTTTATTTCGCCTACATATTTCCCTTGGGATATTCATTTTTTGGTTTGTTTTGTTTTCATGCTTTATTAAATATTTAAAAACCCGCAACTGTATATGCAGTGTAATACATGTTATTGTAGAATTGTACACACCAGAATAAGCCTCGCTATGACGTATCATCCGTTTTGCATTATAATATATTCAGTCGTTCATAATTACTTATGCGGTGCTCGCAAATCGGGAAACCAACCCATTTCGACCAGACTTTATTGGGTGAAACATTACTTGAATATATATATATATATATATATATATATATATATATATATATATATATATATATATATATATATATATATATATATGGACCATACAATTTAAATAAGTTAAACAAGTAAACAAGTGTGTTATATAGGAAGTGATTCACAAAATTTTAACGGCTTTTTTTTTTTTTTTTTAATGATAATAGACATTCTGTTAAACCCGATTTCAAAAACAATATGAGATTACGTTTTGTTTTGTTTTTTTAAACCATCTAGTGACATTTGAAATCTGTGTTTATCTGTATTTGTTATAAAAGGGCAATGGAAGGTAATAAAAAAAAAAACATGAAGGTATGAGCAAAGGTGTTTTGAAGTTTGTATAGTACGTACAAGATGACAGATTAATTTCGAAAGACTTACCTTGTTTTATTGATTGTATGTGCTACAGTATTTGCTTCTTGCCGTGAAAGCTATTGACCTTGTAAAGAGTGATGGTGGTGTGATTGGGTTATCAATTGATACAGTAATTGCAGTATCGATTGATGACGCTCATGCTGTAGTTTATGTTCACCACTAGTGTTGTAAGAAACACTCATTCATACTTTATGACAATTTCAGGGTTGTCCTTTGCACATGTTTCTGAAAATCTTCTTCAACTGAAACACCCTAAGGTTGCAGTACATGAGCACAGGTAAATGTGCCTTTGTAATTAAAGCTTGGCTATGATTCTAAGAGGCTCAGGGACTTACGTAAAAACATAAGAAGAGCATAAGAACTTTTACGAATGAGATTCAGTTCCTGGTAGCTGATTGATCTCAACACTTTGTCAGGGTGGGTCTTAAAGGATCCAAGTGATTCTACTTCAACAATATGACAACTCATATGGTAACTCATTCCATACATTCACCACTCTGTATGTGAAGAAGTGTCTATCTCCACTTCCAACTGTGTCCTGGCAGCGTTAGGATTAGTCTTTCATGCAGCACTTGGAAGCCAAAGTAATTTATGTCATAGACTCTCATGGTGTCCATCCTTGCAGTGAATTCTTTAAATCACATGTACTGTGGATTCTCTACTGTGCTCACCAGTTGCTGCTTTTTTTGTTTTCATGCAACCTCCACCTCCCAACTACCATGAGGGTAATGAAAACCTCCCCAGCATCCTGTCCTCTTGCCAGTTAAACTGTACATCAGCTGACATTTCAGCATTGAAGAGGATGGACCACATCTCCCATGTAATGTAAGTATTTTGAATTGAATTGGTCTATTAAAAATCTGAACCCATTCCTCTTTGTGTGCCTCTTTGAATTACTGAAATGAATGTTCAGAGCTAACTGCCGATTTTCAGAGCATACTCATGTTCAAGTACTTCAAGAACATACAGTAATTACTTAACTTATAATATTTGTTTGTTTGCTTACAAATCTGTAATCCTGGACCAGTACATGAAATTCTCAATTTTGATTCCTGTATATCCCCATTATTGCTTGTGCGGGACTAAATACTTTTAAAAAAAAAATCTTTTGTTCTAAGACATCTCCTGAGGTTTGAAGCTTTTTAGAAATCGACTGTAAATTAGCAGTCACAAGATTTCTGAAATTATATATTTGTTACACTAGGTGAAGAACAGTCATAAATCACCAAAACATATCCTACACAGGGCTGTAAATAAATTACTTGAAAGGGCTTCTACTTAGTGTGAGGAAGCAGGGCTACTGTATATCAATAAATAATAATAACCACGCAATTTCGCTGTGGAGTGTATATGAATTCAGACTGGGCTACAGTGAAACTATGGGTAAGGCAAACTTAGCAACCAATCTTTGCATTTTTTGTGTGAATACAGGTGTAATATCGACAGTGATATCATGTTTGTTGTGGTACACATTAGAATGAATACTGTTTCCTCTTGCTACAGACACTTCCTGTTATTTGCAGAAAAAGGAATACATTGAAGTAGACAGGAGACCCTTATAGTCCAACACTGTATAATCAGCACACAACTCTTTTAAAGATACAACAAGCTACCTTATAATATTAATTAATCTCCTTTTAGTCCTACATTTACTACACAAAGGTTTAACTTGCAACCTGCCATCCTCTCCAGCCTGGACAAGAAACATCTTTGGAATTTTCTAGAATGAGCAGGTATGTGTACTGAATTATTGAAAACATTGTATTATTATTTTGACCTACAGACTGTCACTACACTAACTGTTAATTTTTTTTATAATTTGAATATGTAGTCAGCCACCGAATACATGCCAAGTATATCCATAATTTGGACACCAGAGGGCAGTCAGAAGGCATAAGTTTGATTCAACCAATTGTCCAAGTATTTCCAGGTGTATTGTTAGCCCTTGTCCCTATTACTGATCTTAGTTTACCATTAATAGCTAAACGGATTGCCTTATTTTCTCCAACATTTACCGTAGAGTTTATTACAATAAAAATAACTTATCTAGCTAATATAATATCAGATTGTTGTGAACCTTCCAGATGTTCTAAGTTATCAGCTAATTCATAAATAACGGTTTCATACAGATACAATAAAGCATTATTTTTGTAAGCATGGGAATATCATTGATAAGAGGGTAAAAAGTAAAGGACCAAGAACTCCCAAACAAGGTTTGATTAACAGTATGAAAGGCTTGTGCCAGATCAATAAATAGTCCCTATTATTTTATTGCTATCCACAGCAGATCCAATATCACTTGTCAATTTCTGTAATGCCATAAATGTAGAATGATGTGCTCTAAATCTGAACTGTGCTTTAGCAATACCATGACTTCATGGTTGCTAACCATCAGAAGATGGCTAAGATAACACACCCAATACCATTGGGTCTATAACTGTTGAGTCTGACTATCTGCATCTTAATTTAGAGCTCTGTTTAGCATAGAGCTATGGCACAGTTCCAGGTTCCACCCTGGAACCGCATATCATGTCTCCCTCCTGTCACAAAATGGCTCTCAGAATCTACTTTTTTTCTGCAACACAACGCTTCCTCACTATTAGAGCCCTACTAACATTTGACTGCTTCCTACCATAGGCCTATTTTCTTATATATATTTCAGAATTGATTCAGCTTCTGAAATTGTCTCATGGTGGTCCTACTTTATTATCTTATAGTGGACAGCACTGCGCAGTATATAGAATTCCCATTGCACTTAGTTTTTATCTGTTTTCCTAGAACTGCTGTCATGTGTTCCATCAGTTTTGCTAAAAACATTTTTTTCAAGGAGGTGAACAAGGAATTGGAAGTTGACACTGTTATATATATATATATATATATATATATATATATATATATATTCCTGACTTGGCGACTTGGCATTTAGGATTGAGACATAATAATTATAAATACATAAATAAATAAATAAATAAATAAAAACATGAATATAATTTAGATATTTTATTTAACATGTAATCAAAGAAACTACAAAATGATATCACAAAATTCTACCAGAAGCCATAATAGTAGTACAGTATGTCATGTTAGATTTTGAAATGTCACATAAAATGTTTGTCAGTTTTTCATTAAGTATACGGAAAACTACAAAGCAATATGTAATTCAATATGTAAAGTAGATTTCATTTGACTTTATGAAGCAAAATAAGTTAATTATTTAGGGTGATGCAAAACTTTTGGCCATAGCTGAATGATCACTCAATGGTTATAGTAATACAAATAAAAATTATTCTTGAACATTTTGACTAATGTGTAGAAATCATATTCATATGATTGTGTCATATACATTTTAAATAGGGGCTGCATCTAAATCTGACCCTACCAATAATATGTATTACTGATGAATAAATAAAGTTACAGCATTTGACCATTTTGGTGCCTATATTATGAAGAGAGATCAAATAACGTTTTATGATAGTTACTGCTTTGAAGCAAAGTCAAAGGCACAGTGCAGCCTATTTTGTGGTGGTTTTGTGTTTTTTGTATTGTTTAGAGTGAGTTTGGGGTGTGGTTCAGTGAGTTTGTGTGAGGAATGTGTGGAATGTGCCTGGGCTAATGAGGTGCGAATTGCCCAATTAGCCCAGGCACCTGTATAAAAGGGAGTGGTTAGGTATGTTAGTTGGTGAGTGTTTGTGAGAGTGAGAAGATGTGCGTGCGTGCGTGCGTGCGTGCGTGCGTGCGAGAAGATGTGCGTGCGTGTGAGAGTGAGAAGATGTGCGTGCGTGCGAGAGTGAGAAGATGTGCGTGCGTGCGAGAGTGAGAAGATGTGCGTGCGTGCGAGAGTGAGAAGATGTGCGTGCGTGCGAGAGTGAGAAGATGTGCGTGCGTGCGTGCGTGTGAGAGTGAGAAGATGTGCGTGCGTGCGTGCGTGTGAGAGTGAGAAGATGTGCGTGCGTGCGTGCGTGTGAGAGTGAGAAGATGTGCGTGCGTGTGAGAGTGAGAAGATGTGCGTGTGTGCGTGCGTGTGAGAGTGAGAAGATGTGCGTGCGTGAGAGTGAGAAGATGTGCGTGCGTGCGTGCGTGTGAGAGTGAGAAGATGTGCGTGCGTGTGAGAGTGAGAAGATGTGCGTGCGTGCGTGCGTGTGAGAGTGAGAAGATGTGCGTGCGTGCGTGCGTGCGTCCGTGCGTGCGTGCGTGAGAAGATGTGCGTGCGTGCGTGCGTGCGTGCGTGCGAGCGAGGTTTTCTTGATATAGTTTGTTTAAAGCCTGTTTTTGTGTTTGTCTTTTTGGTTGGCCATCGTGCCTTTTGTTTTGTGTATTTTGTTAATTAAAAGTCTTTTATTTTCCCTGCATATCCTGACTCTGAGTCTCCTTACCTTGGTCAACCTGTCACACACAGTCATTTTAATTGTAATAGTATAAATCTCTAAAGAAAGGACTAAAATAATAATCTGCTCTGCGCAGCAAGAAAGTTGTTTTATGCTAGTTTAATATGATATTTTCTCTTGCTAAAATAAGGCTATTTGGGGCTCAATACAACAGGTGAGGCCTAGTTCTGCCTGGATGGTGGGGTGATGAGAGGGAGATAAAGTTGCAGAGGTGGTGCTGGGGAGGAATGGTGGGGCAAAAAGTGCCAACGAAAAACATAGGGTGCTTGACTAGGGGTTTAAATATCAAGCTGATGAAGATTGGATGGCCTTGCTCCTGCCTGCTGAATCACACCATGTTTGCAATGTTGACATTGGCACATAGAAGTGTAATTCATTTTGACAAAATAAAAAAATAATTATCTAGTAATTCCACAAATGACCCAAACAATAAAAAGTGGGCTTTAAAAATATAGCTAACTGTCTATCTGACCATTAATCTAATTGGGATGAAGGATATTCTTTAGCAGAGGTTATTGATAACCTCACAATGTGGGGGGAAAAACTGGTTGGCTGGCCATCTGATTGTGTCTGTGTCACACAACATTTTTACAAATATCTATAGAACTTATTGTCCAATTGTTATAAAACCTAGTAAGGATCTTTAGCAAGTTATTTAATGTATTATAATCTGGGGTGTATGGAAGCCTACTGTCTGTCTGTCTGCCTAGCCATCTGTCTGTATATAACACTTACATTTTCTAAAGCACCACTTACCTAGTTATGATCAAGCTTGAAAATGGACGTTCTTTAGCACAACTTATTAAAAGTTTAAGAATCTGATAAAAAAATAAATAAATTCTAAGCATTTTAAGAAAAGCTGTGAAAAGGACCCAAAGACAAAAAAACTGGTTTAGCTGAAGCCCCATGGCAAACACACCCCACTAATTGGTTCCCACTATGAAAACATTCTACTTTCAGCTCACTCAATTCATTTAAATATTCTTCACACCCCAGCACCAGGTGAAAATGTACATCAACCTTTAAGTAAAAAAGCCTGACACAACCAGAAATAAATGGCTACAGCACTCATACCATAAAGAGCAAGCTTGTGTGTTTATGGCATTTGTATACAGGGATGATTATAAAGCAATATCCACTATGCAAACTAGTTTGAAATAACCTAGGATGTATGTGCTGTATGTTGAAATAGAAGACCCACACAACAACTGCTACTGAAGGAACAAACAGCAGCAGGGCTGTAGGGTGACTAAAAAGAAAAATAAAGAAAAAAGGTAATTTGCACATGGGAATAGAATATTTAGTCCCCACTAGGGGAAATAACAATTTTACTTAGAAATGCATGACCTCTAACACAAGATCGTTTTAAATGTAGGTAATTGCTCAGTTTTTAAGACACATGTTTACTTCATACTGCAAATCATACATAAAGACAAATGCCAATTAGTTAATAAGACCTGCTATGCAAATCTATCTCCCAAATTAACTGAAAGCTGAGAGCATGGAATTAATACCACACCTGAGTCCTCCCTAAAGCGCAAGACAGAAGCTCATAAAAACAACTGAAGGCTTTATGTGGTTCAGGAGGTAGTTACGACTTCTCCCCTTGTCAAAATTAATTACTACTCTCAGAGTCTTAGCTATGCTTCTTTGCACCTCCACCCTCCCACAAACACGTTTTGCAGTTGTGTCTTCCCTCCAGGTGTTGGTGTCTCTAGCGACCCAGCCCTGGAGATTTACAGCTGTAAGCACTGGGAACTGAGACAGAGATGGGCCCCTGGGCCATATATTTAAACTAGCTTATTATTATGCTAAACAGACATTGCACAGGGCTTTTTGAATGTAAACTGCCCAACCAGGTGATAAATGTACAGGCTTCTGGAAATGTGTCAATATTAAGTGTGATTGTGACATAAATAGGCATGAACAGTTAAATGTAGGAATATACAGGTGCAACATCTCTCATGCGATTAGTCAGATGGTAATGATGTTCTGTGTAAGTGGGTGAGAGATTAGTTTAGGCCACATCCCTTTAATCCTTAGCCCCTTCTGAAAAAAGATATGTCAATTTACCAGTGGGCACAAGTCTGAAATAAAACAGTTTTTGTTTTGAGTGACCTACTCATCTTAGAATTGAATTAAATTGACCTTTAAATTAAAATGTTTATATTTTATTGTCTATTCAACAAGAAAAAACATCATGTTAGTAAAAGTATGTTAATTTATAATAGTGTTTTTATTATAACCTTTTCAAGTACATTGAAAAGTTTATAATAAAAGGGCTTGTAACCAGGAGGTCCCTGGTTCAAATCCCACCTCAACCACTGACTCATTGTGAGACCCTGAGCAAGTCACTTAACCTCCTTGAGCTCCGTCTTTCGGGTGAGACATAGTTGTAAGTGACTCTGTAGCTGATGCATAGTTCACACATCCTAGTCTCTGTAAGTCGCCTTGGATAAAGGCATCTGCTAAATAAACAAATAATGATAATAATAATACATTGTGTCTCGTGTCAAAGGTTCAATTTACAGTCTCTGGGGTTTAATTGATTTAACCCTTATAAAAGTTTGCCATGGTATTTTTGCAGTTTTGCTATGCATTTACCATAGTTTACCCTGATTTGCCATGTTTATTAATATTCTTTACCATACCTCAGTATTCTGTTCAATGCTTACCTATGCTGTACCATGCTTTCACGATGCTTTATTACACTTTGCTGTTCTTTTAAAATGGTAAACTTTTATATATAAGGGAAAACAGTGGGTGGTTGTAAAATAGGACCCAATGCATTGTTCAGTGTTTTCATAACCTTGCTCAGTACACAGATTTTTAGATTAATCAGATATGTCCTATTATTGTTATATTTGTATGAGGGTGACAACACAAGGCTTGAAATCAAATTGTGCCTTTGTCATATGTTTATACTTGTTTTTCTCTTATTTACCAGTCAAACAATCTTAATTACTAAGAGGGAAACAGTTTATATTTTGAAAGTTATAAAGCTTTAATAGATCACAGTATTGTGCATTGCACATCTTTGAAAGACTTTTAGAGTTTAAAATTTAGCTTTGTTCAATTTACATCTGCAGAGGTTAAATAAAATAATAAAACTGGAAAGTGTGTCCATCATGCTAAGTAAATATGCTGTGACGGGTCTGGGTTGAGTTGCTGTAATCAGATTATTATTTTACATGAATGCAGGTGTATCATTGTGCATTGCCTTTCTATCCCACCCAGTAATTCTTTAGCGAATGTACACACTTTGTGAGTCAGCAGGGAGTTGTCTTTCAATTATATAATCATTTGATGTCTAACTGTGGTTCATTCTTTGTTAAATAATTGATAACATCAACATTTAAATCATTTAGTAAATAAGCAACACAAATACAAATGACAATAAGAATAAACCACTGTATTTTTCAGAGAAAGGATTTTGATTAGGTAAGGTAGTCCAAGATTAGTGCTAATCTGGGTCTTTGAAATCAGCCACTGATCTAGCAGCCACAATAATTGATTATGCCTGCAGATGCTTTAGGGAAATTAAAAGCGTATTCAAACAATATTTTAAAGAAATGTTATTAATATTATTTTAGAATTCCGCCAAGTTTTACTTTAATACCCCCCCCAAAAAAAACAAAAGTACACAAAAGAAAATGACACAACACATTTATAGTTTATTTTTATTTTTTAATTATGCAGCTGTTTCTTGGTGGTGCTGTGGGGCAGTGCTTTTCACATTTAAGTATTTAAACAGCAGCGGATCCAACTGGTGTCTAACCTCAGGGCTGTTGTATTCACTCCCTTATTAACATTACCAAGTAACACAAATATTTGATAGAGCAGGGTTAGAAGTTTTAGGCAGAGGAGGGTATTAACATACAAAGGTGTTCATACCGTTAAAATAGACCCACGTCACCTTTAAGATCAAATGGTTTCCTAATTTATACCATGTGAATTATAATGTATAACCTGCACCTTCATATATTTTATCAAATAAATTGCATTTTTTGTGGGAGAGAAATAAATATACATTTTAAACAGCTTTTAAGGCAGAAGAGTACATTAACTAATAGTCTTTCATAGGATTACATTCTTAACTAAAATTGTGCATTTCAAGTACAATGTTAAATTTGCCCCTGCCTGTTTGTTGATACTGTTCAAAGCTATAATAACATTTTGTTTTCCTCACAGGATTTTAATTATAAAAACTAAACTGTCAACCTGGAAAGTATAGTAAAGAATACAGTATTAATACATGGCTAATGGACCATTATACAAGTGAAGCTTTAATTCATGCTTTCTGCTATTGTTCTAGTAAATCATCTAATACCACTACACTATTTTTCCAATAGTTCTATACCATAGCCCACAAGGAAATTAGAATTAGGTTATTTTGGCAACTTTTAATTCTTAATGCATTAAGTGTGCATTCTATATTTCCTGTTGGAAACTGTCATATTTACAAGAAATGGTTGCCTTAGAGTACACATGAGGTAATATATAAATTGTAATTCAGGTACTGGCAAGTTCTTCCCCAAGTCCTCCACCAAGAAAAAAATATATAAAAGCTACCTTTTTCCTTTTTTATTGTCAGACAGTATTATGAATGGTGATAGCTAGCATTGGCAATATTTCAGCATTGGCAGCGTGAGTCCTAGGAATACATTCTCTTACTTGTGTTTGTGAATTAAATTCCCAACGAATCTCTGCATAAACCTGCCAATTTTATTGTCATTGTGTGAATATGTTGGATATCCTGTAGAGGTATGACGTGCAAATGTTGAATTTGTTCTTCCATGATCTCTGAACACACTTTTGTTCTTCTCGGCAGTGTAAATGGCTCCAGTGGTTACAGTCTGTTCTCCTGAATTAGTCGGTTTACTGCTTTGTTTTTCAAATGTGCAGAAAGGCTCAAAACGGCTATAAACCCGTTTCTCACTCAGACGATTCCTCTGGAGTGCTTGTGATACTGCACTGGAGTTCTCATGGTGGATCTCTGGTCCATGATGTACCACAGTGGAGGAAATTGCTGGAGATATGATGGGATTGGTTTTCTGTTCTTTGTCTGTCTCATACTTGAGCTGTTCTGTGCTGAATCGTGGCGCTGACGAATCGCCAACATTTTCCAACAAATGGTTCTCATTCAGCTGAAGCTTTTGATTTATTTTGGAATGTCCAAGGCTATCTATAGATTTGACTGAGTTTGCTGTACTGGTGGAAAGCTTGTTTTTATCTTTGTTTTTTTTATATTTCTGGTCCTCGTCATCAGAAACTAGTGTGTCTGAACTGTCACATATTTTGTAGTTTGAACCACTTTTGCTTTTAGGTGACTTGTCTGTCAAGTTAAGCAAAGATTTAATCTTTTTGGTGCTTCTTTTGAAGAAGTGTGGTGAACCTTCACTTTCTTTGTTCGCTTTTCTTGGGTTTTGCTCTTGTTGCCTGGCATTTGCAAGAGAGGTGACAGACACTGTTCTTGAAGGAGGAGGTTGCCAATTACAGGTTGACAGTGTCTTATTCTCTGCTTCCTTTTTAATACTGTACTCTGAAGTTGACCTTTGGTGATCCAGATTTTGAACTGCATGCCTATTTTGGGTATAGCTGTCACCCTGACTGGTCACATACTTGTCTGGCTCTCTCCTTCCAAGAGTACCATACATGTAACTTAAATTATCTTTACTAGCACTGTAATCCTGACTTGGATTTGGCTCATTAATACTGTGTCTTTTATAAGCATAGCCCTCAACTTGTAAAACATCTGGATTCTTGGCTGACGTTCTACCAAGAGTGGCATACGTAGGGGTAAACAATTCCTTATTGGCAACATAATTCATATTTGTCTTCTGGTCATCATATATCTGTATATTGCGCTTTTTTTGCATGAAGTCATCCTGTCTCATTCTATTTTCTGTTTGCATGAATGGGTTTCTATGCACAGCAGGATAATACATATTGACTGAAGAATTGGCCTGGTTATGTTGAGAGGAGACCTTTGTGGAAGTAGATGAGATGGATGTAAAACTGTTTGATTCTGGCTGCTCTGGTATGGTTGAATTGAAAACAAGAGATGACCGAATAGAAGAATGCATTGGGTACATTTGGTTTTGTTTGGTTTCTATTCCTTCTAAGCCATCATAATGCACTGCAGGATAATCTACATAATCCCCAGACTCTTGAAGTGGAAATTCAGTGTTGTTAAGGTAGGATTCTATCCGCCAGGTTCTTAAGAATGACTTTGTGGTATGTTCAAGGTTTGGCATATTTTGGTGCAGAGTACGGACATGATTGTCAGTTCCATGAAACGATTTTCGCATATCAGAACTAAGGTAAGGTTGGGTTAATCTGCCTTTCTGGAACTGTTCTCCACCACCACCTTGAAATGCATTGTACTTTGACATAAAATCAGTTCTCCCTGGAGCTCCATAACCATAGTTTTCTGCTGCTACATTCCAATTACTTGATCCGAAGTTTGATGCCCTGTTTTGAACATATGATAGGGCTTCTTGTTTCTGTCCAGCATAGCTATGTCTTTTCATGTAGTTACTTGTCTCAGCTGACTGAAGCTGCTGGATCCTATTCTGTATATTCAATCCAGCAGGGCCTGGTCTATAGCCAAATGTTCTTTGTTGATATGTGTCATCGTTATCCATATTCCCCATATTGTTGGTTAAATTGAGCTGTCTTCCACAAGCCTTCATATACACTGTATCAAGAGTATGCCTTAATTGGTCTCTTCTCTCAAATGGCTGACTATGCGAAACATAGGAACACACTGTGTTTGTGCCATTCTGCCATCTTTCTTGCTTAACGTCCAGTGCAACATTCTCTGGAGTGAATATATTTGGAATAGTGGAACGGGCAAACAGTGTCCTAAATTCTTCATCATAACATTCTACAAGTTGGCCTGTGATGACTTGTACCATACTGAGGTTGATCTTCTCAAAGGACCACATAAAGCTGGAAAACAAAGCCTTGTGATGAGCAACTATATCTTCAAAAACATGTTTTTATTTTTATTTTTATTTTATTTAGTAATTACTTGTAATTAATAGTGTTATTTGGTGCGCCTTCCAATAACAGCCATCCTGAAAAAAAACATCTCATCACCAGAATCAATCATGTGCAGACGTAATTGATGTAATTACAAAGAAAGGCCATTAATCCAGTACCCCAATTACATAAAGTACTCAAGTTATCCCCTTTAGAGGTAGTTTTAATAATTGATCAACATGTTGTATGACAACACACTGTGAGTCTAATGAAAAAGTACTCTTCAATAGTCTGAGTAAGAAAGACCACAAAAGGCTGTGAATCCATCTTTGGATTTTAGTTCAGAAAGGGCTGGTATTAATACTTCTAGTCAATCTCCTCTCTGCTGCAGTTCTAAATAGCAGGTTTTGTTTTGTTAGTTTTAACTCGGCCTGAGTCTTCCAGTACCATTATGTTCTCTATCAGATTAGCATCTTGAGACTTGGGAGACCAGATCCTCAGTGTCAATTCTTAAATGGGGTTTTATTCTCTAAATATTGCACTGTTGTTTCCTTACTACTGTAGTAACTTCACTTGGGCTCTAGTTTCTGTGGTCAGCATGAACACTGTTGGCTGCTCTCTCTCAGACTATACATTATTCATGGAACAGGAGGAAGGGCTGCGTGGATTAACAACCGGGATGGAGTGACAACTATGAAATGAAATAGGTGTTATGTCCTTGTGACTAGAAAGAAGACAGGGTTTTCCCTTGCCTCGCGGACAGCCACCCTTGTGGAAGTGAGACCAAACCGATTGGCCTCCAAGATTGGGAAGCAAGCATTACTTCCCCCAAGGGGAAATTAAGAGAAGGACAAAGAGAAGACTAGAAGTCTTCCCGGCTTACGAGCTTACTTAGGGAGGTTGGCACGGCCAGACTTCCGAGGCTGAGCTACAAAGGGAGACAGGAACGCTGAAAGAGAGAAAGAAATAAACATGCACAGAAGGCATCTCCAAAGAGGGAGACTGGCACAGAAGAAAGCAGATTGTTTGTAAAGAGTACAGGGTTTCCCCTTGCCATCCTCACGGGGGCAAGACCGAACTGATCAGCGTCCAAGGCTGGGAAGCAACCATTACTTCCCCCAAGGCACTCAGGAACCTTCCTCTCGGAGGACAAGACCAGCGCTGCTAGGCCTCTAAGTTTGGAAACGAGCTTTGCTTGCCCCCAGAGGAAGACGACTGCAGAAGTGGCAGAGGAGGGGGGGAATGTGGAAAATGAAAAAGCGAGACAAAGAATAAGGTGCACTCCACGATTTAAATAGGGTGATTAATTGACTTTTTTGGCCCTAGCTTTAAAATTGTGCTGTGTCAAACTTCATCATAACTGCATTAATGCATTCTTGCTAAAGACAAGTAATTAAAAAAAATGGGTAAAATGGCAAGATAATTGAATTTGAATTGATCACATTGACTTTTTACATAGGCCTGTTTTTATTCATAAACAAACTTTTTTGGTCTTGTTGCTGGACTCATATTTTTAAACAGCACTCTAAAAAAATAAAACAATACAATAATAAAATATAATATTTAAATGTAGCTATCCTGAATTTGATAAACAAACAAAATAAAATGTCCACCCCAAAGATGTTCTAATAAATAATGCTAATTTACCTGTATGATCCATATACTACTGTGTGACAATCCACCATCAGAAATTTCTGTTTCAGAGCACCATGAAACTTTGCTCCAGATCTGCAGAGATATTCTTGTCCTTTTATTGTCCGCACCCTCATGTTCTGTTTGAATTAAAACAAAGAAACAATCTCCATTAAATAACCGAGTTTACTTTTTGTTATTCAAAATCCCTATTCCCTATCTTCAAAGCATTTATTCATAAGTTATTTAAATTTCATTGTCTGATTTTATGAATATAGTTTGATATTCATAAAACTCTTGTAGACTGTTGTTAAAGAAGCAGTCAACAGTAATGTTCTTTAAATAATGAGTAAAAGCTTTTCTCTAAGCCAAATCCTGTAAAAAATGTTATTTTCAAAATGCCATAAGAGAAATAATTAACAAGCTGACTATGTGTACTGTTGTTACAGATAATTAGTTTACAGATATTTTGTTTACAGATTAGTTTATAGATACTTTGATAATAAATCAGGAAAGGCGAAATGTGTTTGGTCTTTAAATTGCATTAAAAGAGCACTATGTACAATTTTAAATCAATTTTCACACCTTATTAGCAATGCATTCAGACTATGTCACCTACTGCACAAGTACAAGAATGCAGAAGTTTATCAAAAGATATCCATCACAATAGAAAGATATTATGTCAATAAAGTTATAAGCGAATAAGAGATGGATTTTAAAAGCATTGGTTAGTACCCCCTTTAACCCTTTCATGCATGGCAACCTCATATGGGGACCTCATATTGTTCAATTAAAAGTATATTTATTATCTGTCTAAAACTACCTTATGCAATCATGGCTCATTATGTATTAAAAAAAGACAAAGCTGTTTAGTGAAACACTACATTCTATTCAGACCAAGTCTACTGTATATTAGTTATGTTTTTGATTACGTTAACTGGGTATGATGATGAGAACTCACTTTGATTTTTAATATTTGTATTTGTTATATAAACTAAATTAGACATATTAATGATAAATACATATATTTATGTATGTACTGTACAAGTCAAAAGAAAACTTAGTAATAGTATTTTCTGCAATATACCCAATAGATATCAGGACAGAAATGCACTTTCCATGCTGATGGTGGCCTGGCCTTATAAATAATAAATCATCTTAAGAAGATCACCTTCAAAACTCTTTCTTTATTTCATATGTAGTGAAAAAAAGTGTGAATCTATGTGTGTCATAATTACAATTATGGCCCAAAAGCCTTAAGGGGATATTAGGATTAGTTAATAATTAAAGACAATTTGCGTAATGTTCTGTATTACGCTGGATTTTAATAAATAACATTACGACAATCCTCAATAAGGTAATAAATCACAGATAAAGTTGAATATTGTTTAATGAATTACAGTTTATTTGTACTATAACATTGTAATAATGTTCAACATTTCCTTATGGTAGATCAGAATACATTATTAATGTAAAATACCCAAGTTTAGTCAATTCACTACAAAACATCTTTTAAAGGGTTTTATTAAACCTGGTGTGTCCCTAAATCATGTTCAATTTTGCACTAAAATATAATTAACTGTTGCCTATTTACAATATTCATCACAGGGTATGCTACACTATACTCAGAAAGTTTATTCTCACATTGGAACCCGCTTGCCACTAAAGTGTGTAATCCAAATAAGTATGCTCCTCAGAGCAGCAGTAGGGTTTTATAAAACAAATCTTCAAGTTACTTTATTGCTCAGAATGTAGCAGCACCTTCTCAAGGGCGCCTCTTAGCGAGATACAGGGGGACCCATGACCAAATCCAAGTCCAATCTGACTTTACACAGGCATTGCTCCTGTCCAGTGAAATATTAATCAAAGGCTGAAAAGTTGTATTTTTGTTTGTTTTTTATCACTCTACTACAAGCTGTAGGATAAAAGACTGTAGGATAAAAGAATTATTTAGCATGTTTTTTTTTTTTTTGCTTTATCCAGAACTATCATGCACTGCCAGTGCTACATTTTTAAAGAGTTAGTAGCTTCAGAAATAACTTTTTTTCGAGCAAAACAAATATGAAGAGGAAATCCAGGTTGTATATGTTTGTAAACATATTAAAGAGACAATAATTACTTAATACGTGCCTTGCATCAATACAGAAAACACCAAAGAGTTTAAGGCAAGATTTTCCTGCCCAGCCTGCATAGTGTAAACATTTCCTTCAAATGTAGGTCTGTAGGTAACTTTGAAGTGGCCCAAGCTAACAAAGGTCATTTTCAATCCTTCTTATACCACACAGATATGCCATAAAGTTTTGCTTTTGCTTTGTTGAAATGCCATGTAGAAAACTTTGTGTTTCATTCCCTAATCTGCAGATCTATATTTTAAGCAATCTAGTTTCTATTTTGTTAACATACTATCTAACAATACTATATATAAAACAATCAACACATTCATCTTTAGTCTGTGTCCTACAAACTGAGAAAGTCCCTGGTAACAGAACCACATTTTATGATTCTTTTAATTGAAGAGAGAAACATCAACAGTATACAATATTATAAAACTAAAGGATCAACCCGGGCATTCAGGCTCCTGAAACTAGCTTTAAACATTAACCCTAATTTAAATAAGCCTAAAATGATCCAGTCCAAATATAACCCAATATACAGTAACCTCAGTAGCCTCAGGACACTTCACTGCTCCGCGGTCAATTATCTAGCAGGTACCCTAAAAATATAAAAAAAAACGTGCAGCTACGGCTCCTGTTACGTAGGGATAGACTGTCAGAGAGAAGTGAACTTTACTATTTGACTGGCATTCATTTAATACATCACTCCAAGATACCTATGCTGTATGACTGAGGTGTATGCGCTGTGAGCTGTCTGACAGTGAGTCACAGTATTTAACATTAGCACCCTTGACCAAGGTGAGGCCAAGATCCAGGAAACCCTAACCCTAACCCACCACACCCCCGTCCATTGGTAGCCTGATCTAAACAGTTACATTTTCAGATTCTTTTTTTAAACTGTTCAGTTGGCTCCATTCTTTCTTATTGGTATCTTCTAAGGATATGATACACGAATGACGCATCTGTAAGATAGAGGAAATCCTTTATCTTTTATCTTTTATGTATTTTTTCTGTTGCTAACAACATTGCAAGTGTGTGCATGAACACAGAGTAATGCTGCCATTACTAGGCACTTTATAGGTGTGGCAAGAGGTGTCTTGGCTGCTTTTTTCTCAGTAATGAAATAGCCACTGCCAACTATCACAAATAAATATACTGCATCTATTGCGGCTCATTGTGAAATATTGTTATTCACCTGGAGGGCCTGGAAGTGAAATACTTTGGAGAACTCTCCAATGCCTACCGTTACTATATTATTATTATTATTATTTGTTTATTTAGCAGACATCTTTATCCAAGGCGACTTACAGGAACTAGGGTGTGTGAACTATGCATCAGCTGCAGAGTCACTTACAATTACGTCTCACCCGAAAGATGGAGCACAAGGAGGTTAAGTGACTTGCTCAGGGTCACACAATGAGTCAGTGGCTGAGGTGGGATTTGAACCTGGGACCTCCTGGTTACAAGCCCCTTTCTTTAACCACTGGACCACACAGCCAACTATATGTTGGCGCAAGTATGCATTAATACTATGAATTGTTTTAATTCTATAGTTCCTTTCTAAACATTTAAAGACAGGCTGTAACCTGTTCTGCTGACATATTTTCCATCTAGTGTCAACTAACTGACAAATTCCAAAATAATCCAAAGCTCTCTGTTTTACTTCAATATAAGGGATGGTGCGTAACATGTTTGGCTTATACAATAAATTACGTAGAATGCATAGCATCTTTGTGAAGGTGTCGCTTTTTGTGGTCACACAAAATTAGGAATTTGCAGGCAACACGGGGTCAAACAAGAAAACCTAGAAATGTAATTGTTATTGTGTTTTAAGAGGTTGATGTACGGTATGAAAAATACACCAATCAACACAATTGGGATCGGATATTTTGTTGCTGTTTCTTGTTGATATTTTGTTGCTGTTTCTTGTGTATTGCTGATATGTTCTGTCATATATATTCTGTCAGGGCAGCAGTGTGTCAGGGCAGGACTCTTGACCACAGGGTCGTGGGTTCAATCCCAGGTGGGGGGCACTGCTGCTGTACCCTTGAGCAAGGTACTTTACCTAGATTGCTCCAGTAAAAACCCAACTGTATAAATGGGTAATTGTATGTAAAAATAATGTGTAAAAAATAATGTAATTGTATGTAAAAATAATGTGTAAAAAATAATGTAATTGTATGTAAAAATAATGTGATATCTTGTAACAATTGTAAGTCGCCCTGGATAAGGGGGTCTGCTAAGAAATAAATAATAATAATATACCAAACTCCCACATTTCCAACCCTGGTTAAAAACAGATTCAATGACCTGATTCTAATCTGGACTCTGTAAAGTCAAATGGGTTTGAAAAACTCAAAGCAGTCCAGTTTGTTCATTCAGGTCAGATTTGAGGTACATAGCAGCTGCTTTTTTTCTGGTAGTCTTGGGAAGTGTGGTTTCATGGCACGAAATACACAAATCTTACCCTGAGTCTCTGAACTTCAACTTGTTTCTCAGCCATAGTAAGAAAGCTTTGAAACTGCAATTCATCAAGCAGGAGATAAACCGGAACTCCTCGAACTGAAGCGTCTACGATTTCCTTGAATATGTCAACGTCTGTGAATACATCCATCACAAGCGCAATGACCTGTCATGAAACAAACAAACAAAAGTGGTAAACTGAGGGTTCCCCTTGTTGGAAATGTTTATAACAACTCAAAGTTCTACGCAAATTAAAATAATTAGAGGTTATTTTGAGATGTATTGAAAGTAAGGCTACGATTTTGGCACAGTGATTTTTAGTACGTTTCACAGCGAGTTGCAGGAAAAAAACAAGAATTCACAGGAAGGTCATGGAAAGGTCACCAAATAATGTAGCTTTAGCTACATCAACATACACAAGAGCTTTTAAATAGTACATGAAAAACCAATAATATAAAGACTATTGCTTTTGACTGCTGACAAGTTTAAATGTTACTATAGACTACGAAACCGAGCTAAAGGTCTTTTCACACCAACGTAATATTCTTTTTTTTTAGAATACTGTATGATGCAGGCTTTCACTCCGGCTGTGTAGCGAAACAGACGGTCTGAAATAAACTGTGTTCCTATTTCTCTATGCGCGTCCGGGGTAAATGTACATATTTATAAAACTGAATGTTCGGATGCTGCAAGCTGATTGGCTGCTGAGGGGTTTTAAACTGTGCATAAATATAGTTTAATGCACAGCGGAACTTATTTTTGTCTAATTACAGTTCAATTAATAAATTATCAATACACAACGTATTAAACTCACAACGGAGAGCCTGAGTATAGGTTTTTTTTTTTTTTTTACTACTCTATTGTGTCATATTACTTGTTTTTTGCAATCATTTTCACTAAAAGCAGTATATATATATATATATATATATATATATATATATATATATATATATATATATTTACAGTTGGCTAGTTATCCCCTGTCGCGGCCTAGCGCATTGCAAAGCCTGCAACTAAAGTAGCACGTTCTCGGCTGAGTGTACTCTCATTTTAACTAGCTTCAGGCATTTGAGGTAAGTAGCTAGACAGGGCTACAATTAATTATTTTTATCCCGGCTGGGATAAAATAGTATTCTATTATTGTATTTATTGTTGGACATGTTGAAAACCTCCAGTTTAACCGTGTCTGATGGACAATTTTTCCTCCAAAGGGAAGAATATACCATAAAAGTGTTCATTTAAAAAAAAAAAAATAAATAAAAAAGCTTGTTTTTCTATGTATTATTGTGTCCATTTTATAAGCAGGATAACACATTCCAGGGCTTGTGGGTTGTATTTAGAGGTGCAATCGGAACCCTAATTTCATATTCGATTATCGTATAGACATTTATCAACGATAAATTCCAATTTCTAAAAGGACCTATTCCTGGAAAAAAGTAAGTGAAGTAATACCAACCGCACCCTGATCCCAAAGATTTATGCAATGCTTGTTACATACAAGAGCCTATCGTCAATTAAATGATTCACATCTTCAAAAAAACACCCACACATCCACATGCAAGCAGGGATATCCAGGTAGTTTGAATCATCTTAACAAGCTAACATCAATTAAAACATACAGTTTGCAGGTTGTGCGCAAGAACATTATAATTCCAATTGATCAAGTGTGGCACGTGTTGATACAAAACAAGACATTAACAGTATAATCGACAGTATAAATGTATGTGTTAATAATAAATGTCACTTTTTTATAGGTTTAGAGCAGTGTCTTACATTAGCACTACTAAAGAAATGTGAAACAATAACTTATTTTGAATCATCTTTGTTTAAAATTAGAGCCATATACATATTTTATTCCAGCATTATTCTGTAAGAATTGCTGCTGTTGCTGCTTCTTTGGAAAATGGTATATGCCTGTTATTACCTGTAAAAAATGTGAGTTTTGATATGCTGAGAGACATGTGACCTTATTTCTACATACCAGAAGCACTCAAAACTGATCTTAAGATTTGAACAAACAGTAAAGAAGTGTTACCTTTCTTGCATCCTGTATTGATTTTCTTATGACTTCTTTTATCGTAGGGCAATTCTGACGAGGTGGGTGGAAAAACAGATCTACATTGGTCTTGTTTGAAAGCTCAGGCAGAAAACCTGGCCAGCCAAGGTCCAGGTCTGGGGTTTCCACGTCAGACTCAACAGGCCAGTAGGTTCCAGTAGAGGATGAGTCATCATGTATGTCCTCACAGTCATTAGATTGATTTACCTGAGGCTTCTCAGCATTCACTGTGATAAATGTCAGCTCTTCCTCTGACAGAAAATCGGCAAGCCTTTCATTTGTGAGAAATTCCTGATAACTTTGCCGACCTCCATTCACCAAAGCATCGATAGCTAAGCGATATGATTCTTTGTAATGTGGCAGAATATAGTCCTCAGGTTTAAATTCCCCTTTCAAAGAAGACAACAGTGACAAGGATTCCATCTTCACTATTCTTTAATGCAACACATTTATCCCATATCCAGGGGCTAACTTGAATGCCTGCAAACAAGAGTACAAAGAGTAGAACTAAAAGTTAAAATTCCAGTACAAACATTTTTATATATTTGTCACTGTACAATATGCTGTAGTCTTCTATCTGTTCACACACAAGGGTTCCACCATGCTTTACTTCATAAAAAGGAACAGCTGGGAGAAGACATTGGTTTGGATTGTAGTTTCTGCAATATGTCACCATTTATTCTTTACAAATTAATAACATGTCAGATACTCTTGGCTACAGTATCTAATGAGGAAATAATAGATGAACTTCCAGTAATGTGGTTATTACTACATGCAGACCTCTACACATCAAAACTGATATTTAATACTTTAATACTTGTATAAAAGGAGACAAACAATGTATTCGGATAACTGAACTTTTTTTTTTCTTTTGTTGATTTTTTGGGTGATATATGCAACATTCTGAGAAGTGACTCTACATGTGACTTACCTGGCTTATCTGATCAATTATTTCAAAGTTATTTATCTTGGCTGCTGTTTCTAAAGGTTTACTGGTATCTTCGACAACAAAGGTTTGTTTGGATTGCATTCCTCTGTATGTGGGAGTCCTTTATGTGGTATGCTGTTGTAAGGGATACCGTGCAAGCTGTTAGAATAGTAAATCATGTGTGTTTGCCTGAAGAACTCATTTTGAAAAGAGGAAGTCTATTTTCACGTAAATAATTTCTCTTAACTGTGATTTAATTAAACTAATTTAACTTCACTCGCTTTTTGTGTGTGGTTTGAATTAACAAGCAGTTGTCTTTTTTTACTTTTTCCAGTAAACTAGAATCAGTCGAGTTCAAGTTACGGAGGTAAGTAACAAAGTGACCTTGTTTTACAATCACAAGTTTGATTAAAAAACAGAACATACTTTTAAGGGACGTAATTAGGTCTAAAATACTGTAACGATCTGCCTTAAGCGGGTTCGTAGTGGGAAGAAATGCAACCGGAGACAGCGTGCAGTCAAAAACTGCTATTTCTATTTATGAATCCTAATGTTCTTCAGCTCTCTCTCTCTGTTTCTTTTAATTATTGCCTTTAGTTCTCCCTCTGAATACTCACACTCACAACAGCCAGCCGGCAGCACAGTGCCCATTTTTATATCTCCCCATGTCTCCCACCATTGGTCCATTCAAAACACAATATGTAAATAAGCTCAGGTGGTTGGTTCCTTCTCCCCATTCGCTGATGTGCCGCTCCTCTCTCATTCATACAAAAGTAAATAGCCTGAGTGGGCCAATCAAGATGGCACCCACGTAAAAGAGAGAGAGAGCAGCACGCACTCGCCATACATTCTAGCACAGACTCACACCAGGGCATTTTACAGTACAATCCCATCCCTCTCCCCAGTCTCTGATACAGTCCATGTTGCCCGTGTGTGGGCGCGGCTGCCCCCGCCGCTACAATACATTATATGAATTCTATGAATAGCTGTGTATTTTGACAACAAATTAAATGTCCATAATTTATAAATTTGTTTTGATTTTTCACAGTCATCCCAAACGGAAAAATATATCTCTTCCTTGTCTAATTCCAAAGAAACATCTAAACGTTATTGACCACGTTTCATTTGTCCTTGTCTAGAGGGGCGGTGCAAACGCTGCTTAAACTAAACAATCCAAAAAGTTGTTGTAATACTATACTGTACCAGTACATAGATTTTGAGGGGCTAAAGAGAGGTTAAATAACAACGCTATTAACATGCTTTTGATAGTTCGATTGGCTTCTTTTATTATTATTAATTCATTTTACTGACGCATTTATCCAAGGTGACTGTATCACAAGCTTGTCAAGCTACTTATTTGTTGTCTGTATTGTTGTGATATCACCTTGGATAAATGCAGTGGTGTCGTGCTAAATTTTATAGTGCATGTGATGAGATATTCTACATCCCCCGCCATTTGGGTCTCTTCTGAACTCCTCCCTGCGTTCTTTTATTTTACATGCACGCGCCACAGATGGCAGAAAGATTTTACAGAGGGGATACAACATATTATAGATACACTCGTTGCGTTCCCAATATTTTACGACATGGTTCAACTTAGGACAAATATGACTGCGTAGTGCCTTGTACAATCGTGGAATAAGCCACCACCGAAACATAAGTAATCTCACTCTACACATAGAGAAAATATTCCCACCAGATAACAAGCCCAGCAAAAAAGATGGGTACGCACTGTCAAGCACCAGTCTCAAAGCATTGGCTGACACATGTACCACGTGAAAGTGTGTCATCAGTGATGTCACCAAATATGGATTTTGTCCACAAAATGATGTATTTCGTCCACAAAAGTATGTATTTTGTCCACAAAATGTACATTTCATCCACAAAATGATGTATTTCATCCACATAATGAGCACTTTGTCCAAAAAATGTGCATTTTGTGTATTTTTATTTTAAATGATTTTGAGGAGAAAAGATAAAGCATAATTTGTTTTTTGTTGACAAAATGTAAACTGCAAATTCTGTTATGTGTACCAAACTAATTTAGAAAAACACAAAATGTAAATCAGTAAAATAATTTTGTCCATATAAAGTAAAAGCATTTTTTCCTTTTGTGGACACAATGAAATCCATGTTTGTTTGTTTTTTTACATTTTGTGCAGTTGGTTTCCCTTTTGTCCACAAAATGTACAAGTATATGCATTTTGTGCACTAAGGGTCATTTTGTGGACAAAATTATGCATGATACAAACGGTGCCCCATAGAAATACCGGTTTAACAATTTAGAAGGTATATTGAATTTAAATCTGAGTATAATTTAATTAATACAGTGACATACTTAACCATAAAGTGAATAAGGGTTATTGTATATGTTAATATACAACAATTAAACTGATGTTCTGAAAACTACAATGGCAAGATCAATTGTAAAGGAATTATGGCCTGTAACAGGGAGAGACCTGGACTGGCCGTCTGACGCATGCACGATGCTGCAGGAAGGGGACGGCAGTCCCGTGGGGTCTGCCTGCCAGTCATGGCGGTGACACGGAGAGGTGGGGAAGAGGGTGTGTGTGCTTTTCCCCTCTCTGAGTGGCTGGGAGGCGGACTTTAATGGGATTGTTAACCTATAAAGTAACACTCTGTTGTTTCCTCAGATCTGCCCCTTTAAACTGGAACAGCGAGCAAGGCGGTCTCGCTTTGACTACCGAAAGATGGGAGGATAACAAACGCCCGGAAAGAAAAATCAAAGAAAATAATTTTAAAGAAAGAAAGGGAAAAGTGGGGGATCATTGGGCAGCCCCAGTATTTGTTGTACAGTGAGACAGCAGAGTGTAGGACGGAGTCCCGGGTCGTACGGGTAGCGGCGACTGGGGAGATTATTAATTCATTGTTGTTGTGCAGCACATTTATTTTGTAGTTTTTCCTTACTGTGTTTTATTTTCCCTGTTTCTTTTTGCCTTTTTCGTTTTTATAATTTGTGAGCACCTGCGAGTGCCGGACTGTAGCTGAGTATCCTGCCGTGGTATTCCCCGTTGGTTCTGGATACCATAGCTGGTAGCCAGACCACGGACCACAAGCGCCCTCTACGGGCTCAAAGAAATCAGTACACCTCACCAGAATACAAGAGAAAATAATAAAACCGAGCACCTGTGTGGTGTTGTCAACTACCATTTCTGTTTCCCGTGTCAGTGAATACCCACACCCTCCCACACGGCCATATATAAAAAAGGTACCAAAAGGACCCTCCCCCCCCAAAAAAAACAAAAAAAAAAACAACTGAACAATTGAAAAAGGTGCAAAACAAAAACAAAAAGAAAACAATTCAAATTATTTGTGCCAGAGACCCTTATCATGTGGTGCAAGATGGAGCTATTCACTGTGGCTTCAAAGACATTCAATGTGGCAACCATGGCAACCTAACCCTAACAGCTGACTTGTGACATGCATCTGGTCCACAAACATTGGGCACGTTAAGTAACTGAGCCTCTCAGGGTGAGAATGTGCAGAAAGCGCACTGAGCTGGATTTAAATGACTTAACGCTCTGCCACATGAGAGGGCTGAGCGACTTTTAAAATGGCGACTAATAATTATTTGCTTTTTGGTATTTGTGATGTTATGGTTGATGAAATGTAACAAGATGAGGGTGTCACTGGTATTGAATTCCTAAAATCAGGAATGTTAACCATAGATGATGATTTAGAAAATAAATTACCAGCAGCCCGTACTGTGTGCTGGCTCACCAACAAGCAGTGCTGCTGTAGAAAATTTTGTGAACAAGATTGTGCCCGGTTACACAGAATTTGAATTTTAATCTCATTTCCATATGCAGAGGGGCACATTTCAAGTAGGCTAAAGAAAAAACATCAGAACGCTTGTCAGTATTTTTTTCTGTAATTTATGTAGAAGCCATGGAAGCTATTGGCTAGTGGAATTCAGGGAGGTGTTTCTCTGACCTTTCCTTTGGGTGCTCAGGCATAGACTTACAACTCTCTCCCTAGTTGTGCTGCGCTCTGTTGGCTGCTCAAATTCTACACCACATTACTACCTCCCCACAGCCATTAAAAGCGATCTGATTGTCTTAAACATACACCCACCAGTTGCTGTTTATAGATTACAAATGGAAAATAATTGTTGTTGTAGAGGCAGTGTGTAGGGTTCTCGGAGGCAGTAATTGAGACTCTAAAAAGTGCTGTTTATTTCTTACAGATCGCAAAAATGGATAGCAATACACACACAATACTCCTAAACTCTCTCTCACTGAAACAGCACGCAGGCTGCCCTTTTATTTAGCTGTCTCACCCATAGCCTACCCCTCTCACACAACGCGGACCTGGTTGACACACAACACAAACGCATTTTGCAAATAAAAATGGTAATCTCATTCCCCCGCAAGTCCAGCATCAAGCACACATGGTCCCACTTTTCAGTCTCGCTTGACCCGCTGTCACATTATTATACGACTTTTCCATTTATTTTTTTAAATGAGCGATCCGAGCAGGTTTTTTCCTGCTCGATGAAACCCCCATTTCTAATGTTAAAATTCAACACGTGATTTTCCAATATCAATATCAAAGAATGCATAAACAGTACTAAATATATAATTATATATAGAATATATATTACAAAATAGTTCCATTCTTTACAGTACATCGTTCAGCTGATCAAAGGAGCTAGTGAGTTAAAACATTCAGCTGTACCTGTAGAAACAAAACTACTACTGACACTGTGGACACTTGGAAACCAGGAGTCTTTCAGATTGATAGGAGACAGCATTTTATGATATCTGCAATGTCTTGTCCTCTATCGCCTCAAGTATTATTAAGTGGCCAAGCATTGATAATGCTGTGTTAAACATGGCAGCATTTGAAGAAAAGTGGGGGTTTCTTGGAGTTGTTGGTGCAATTGATGGTTGCCACGTTGCCATAAAGGCACCAGAACATGAAAAGGACAGCTATTTTAATAGAAAGGGGTTTCCTTCTATTTTGCTGCAAGGAATTTGTGACAGAAATATGAAGTTCATTGATGCCAATGCAGGCTGGCCACGGTCTGTGCACGATGCGTGTTTTTAGAAACAGTACAATTAGCACAGCCATGGAAAGTAATCAACTACTTCCTCCCAATGGGCATATTCTTGGTGACATGGCTTATCCTTTGGAGACCTTCCTTCCAACTACTTTCAGGAACAATGGGCATCTAACAATGAAGCAAACTAGATACAACTATTTGCACAGTTGTACTCGTTCGGCCATTGCACAATTAAAGGGAAAATTCCAGCGCCTTAAATATTTGGACATGTCAAGAACAGACATGATTCCAAAAGTAATAATTTCTGCTTGTGTCTTGCACAGCATAATTATTGAAAGAGAAGGCAATATTAATGTTGTCCAAGAAGAAGCTGGGGAAGAAGACAGCGGAAATAAACATATTGGCAATGCCAGTAACACTACTGCTGCATTTAAGTGGGATAATATCCCTGAACGCCTGTAGTGTGGCAGGGTGAAAGCCCTGCAACAAGATTTATATATAGCCTACGCCCTACAGTATGTGTGTTGCGATTTGTAAATACATTGTGATTAATTAATTAGTAAATGTAATTGCGTGATGCTCCCAAGGCCATGGTGGGACCTCCTTTTAGAGGAATAGCACATGCTGTTTTCACATTTGATTTGTTTGTAAATGTGTTTGTGTTTGCCTTTTAATACGCTCGGCGTATATATCCTCCGTACCTTACCATTGTGAGGGGCACTATAATTTATTATTATTATCAAATAAAACCACAAAACCACCCCTATTTCTTAAGGTTATCCTTCAAAATATGGGTAAATTCCCTCAGCAAATTATTCCTTTCATTTAATATATCCAATTGTTTATTAGCTGTTTCTATTAATTTATTACATTTTTGGTCACTGTCCTCTTTTCTTTCATTAGCTTATTTCTTAAACCATGACGATGGGCTACTCTGTGATGATCTCCTCTTAGATTTTGAGGGGGGGGGGGGGTTGGGTGATACTGATGTAGATGGTACTGGAGGTTCTTCCTGCAGGTTCAGGAGTTGCTACTGCAGCTGAAGGGTGTTTTTTTGTTGCAGCAGCATCGTCTCAAACACAGCAGCTGGTGTTGTTGTAGGATCTTTACCAAGAATGTCATTCATTACATCAAAATATGCCCACGTTTTTTTTTTTTCCTCTCCCGGTTTGATTATTGTCGGATACAGTTTTGTAAGTTATTTTTAAATTTCACAATTTTTTGTCACATACTACTGAACTTACAAAACTGTATCCAACTGCCTGAATGTTTAATGCAATTTTGTCCCAGACACATTTCTTCTGGCCAGGTTTGTGGAATTGCTGCTTGTTAATCTGGACCTGTTCTATCATTTGGTGAGTGCTTGACGTTTGATTATTTAATTTTGAACTACAACCACTCTATATATTGCGGGTGTCTGGGTCCAATATAAATCCACTATATATCGAGGGCTGCGATATAGCGAGAGACCCATAGAAAAACAAATAGGCTAACAAATACTGTACAACCACTCGTTTTATTGGGGCTGTCGGGGTCCACTATAAGTCATCTACGCAACCCGCTTTTTCGTATAAAAAGCAGCATACTGTTTTAATATGTACTGCAGAGGGTAATTGCTTCTCATCAACTTAAGTCTCCAATTAATTTCACGAGTCTTCCTCTCCTTTCTCAAATGCACAAACCCACTGCATTGAAAGAATCCATTCTCAACATTGCTAGGGAGCTGACGTCACTGCCCTGTGACTTTTGCTGCCACAAGTGAACACCTCGTTGGCTAAAATAGAAACTGCTTCAGCAAGTAGATATTTAATTTGCTTTGTGTAGAAACCGCTTCAGCAAGTAGATATTTAATTTATTGTGTGTGTATATGATTACAGTACAATATTAATGTTTTGTTTTTAATTGCTTTGTGTATTTTTGTTTGTGATGTGCAGTACGAAATAAAATGAACAGTAATTCTAAGTGAAATTGTTTATGTCTATTACAGCTAAGGCATGCACAGTTGAGACTGTAAAAATGGGAAGCCAACTCCAGGACCAATATATCCGAATCCACAGTATAGCGAGGGGCAATATAACAAGGGGTGGGTGTACTATTATAACAACCTTGCCTTGCATAAAGAAGGAAAAACATTGAGTGAAATAGCTTGCATCACTTGATTTTCAAGGTGTGGTATCCGAAGCATAATCAACAAGTACAAAGAAACATAATCTGTAATTGACAAACCCAGGGCTGGAATATCCAAAAAGCTGTCTAACAAGGATGAGCAATACTTGAAGATAATATCCTTAAGGAATAGAAAGAAGACAAGCGTTGAATTGACAACAGAACTGGCAGAAGGCACAAGTGTCGTTGTCCATCCATCAACAGTCCAAAGCACTTTTGACCATTGTTCCATAGTCCAATTTCTGTGTTTTTGTGCATGTGTTAGCCTTTTAGTCTTGTTCGCTTTTCTTAACAGCGGTATTCTTACTGCAACACATCCTTTAAGTCCTGATTTCAAGAGTGACCTTCGTAGTGTTGATTTGATGGACAACGACACCTGTGCCTTCTGCCAGTCCTGCTGTCAATTCAGCACAGTGCTAATCGTGTAGCACTGAAGCACAACACGCTTTGAAACTGATAGTTTCAAATCCGACGCATGCCAGACCTTTTATATTTACATATTTAAAAAAAAAGGTTTTGCTCAAAAGAGTCAACTTCCCAATGTTTCAGTATGTTTACATACCTTTGTCAAGGGGAAGTGTGTTTGAAAACAAACAGTGGAGGTTTTTATAGGCTTTGGATGTCATGGCAATACCTTACATGTGCTCTTAGAGGTTTTAATGTCCTGTAATGTGTCTATAATCTGTTTATGTCTACTATGTACCAAAATGTCAGCTAAATTTGCATCCCTTCTAAAAGCCACAATCGGCGCTTTCAGAAATATTTTTTCAATTTTCTCTGAATTATGAAGTATACGTAAATGCTTCCAAACTATGAAATGTTGGGTAATAATTTAGAATAAGTCATTATTAATGGTACTCTTTTAACCTTCTTTTTCCTTTTATTATATTTTACTTAGTATTTCATTTCTATTGAGTTTGTCAACTTTTCTCAGAGCTTTCTCAATAATCTGTTCTTTATATCCTGTTTTAAGATTTATTTTTAATTCCTTTCTCTGTTTTTATAGTCATTCTCATCAGAACGGATTATTTTTATCCTTATACCCAGTCCTTTAGGAATGGCTCTTTTTGTATGGGTAGGTACAATCGGTTTTGACTAAAGATCTGTTTTAATAAATCCTTGATCAAGTTTAACCAAGGTATCTAGGAATTACATTTCTGATTTTGTCCACCTTAGATCTACTGAAATATGAGGATGGATATTGTTTGCTAATTCATGAAACTTGAAAAGAGATTCCTCTCCATGTGCCATATTCCAAAAATGTCATCCATGTATCGTATGTATTCTAAAGGTTTCTTGTATACTTTACCCAATAACATATCCTCCCATTTAACCATATATGTGCTTGCAAAATGCATGCAACTTTGAGCCTATTGCTGTGCCATCATTCTGCTTGAAACATTTATAAAAAATATATATATTTTTGCAGGCAAGTGTTCCATTTTAAAACAGAAATAAATCATTTAATATTAATGATATAGACATCACATGTTGACAAAACAAGGTAATTGTCATTAAACTCAGATGTGCTGTAATATACATATGCGTGGATAAAAGTGCCTGGGGTCTGCAAAAAAATATGTTGGGAGAAAAAGGAGAAGGACATTTTTACATTACTTTGGTGACTTATTTCTTTTACTGTATGATAGGTATTAACTTTTTTTCTACATTTCACCTAAGTGTGGGAACTACAAATTAAAAGTGAAATGATGCTTTTGGCTGATTTACTTTTGCTGCGCCAATACCCTGGAGACACATAAACTATCCTTGCTGTACAAAGAGTCTGGCAGTTCTTGCACTTCGCTGATAACTTGGCGTGAGGAACTACCGTTCCAGGTCTTTGTTCCAACCATGTACTTGATTATTCATTGGACCAGAAAATGACTTAGCCTTACACACATTCCATGTTTTCTGAAAGTCCAGGTCTGTTAAAACCAGCTCCTTTATCACAAAATACAACCAATGAAACCTCTGACCTGATCCTAATGCACCTAACAACCGAATTAGAAATATTAAGCAAGACTGGAAGCACCTACCACTGACTGCTGTAATGAAAACATATTTCTATTCTTTCAAACCTGTTTTCCTGCACTCTGCGATCCAAACAGACATGTTCTTGTTAGTATACTGTATGCTTTGGTACTACTTACAATATTTTACAGGACAAAGCAGAATGCACATTTTCAACGTTGGTTATAAGTTGCCAACTTATATATGCAAAACATTGGTAGTTTTTTCTACAACTTAAAGGAAACTGCCTTTAAAAAAAAAGGCAGTTGAAATCACTAGATATAGGGCAACACAACCCTTAAAAGAGTAACTTCAGAGGCAATTCCCTGCTCTGATATGTTTACATTGCACTGTATTAAGTAAATATACTGTATTTTACTGTAGTTTCCCTACTATAAATGCTATAATAATATGTACTTGTATATTGATGTGTTCCATTTAGCATTCTAATTGTTTTTTCCCAGTTTTATTTGAATTGGATATATGTGTATTGATAGCCATGGTTGGAATTGACCTAGCTGTAGTTAAAAAAAAAAAAAAAAAAAGTTAATCATCAGTTTATTAACATTTTTGTTTTTCTTCTGTGACCTGAGCTACAGCAGAGTTTGTAGATTGCATTAATAATGACCTCCTTCTACTGCAAGTTGTACCAGGAGGGTAGTTTGTGTACCTGCAGCCAAAACCTTCTTTAACAAATGTATGTAATACAATTTGGAAAGCCAAAAATGTCTGGTTTCTAGTGAAGTTGCATGCACAGAAGGGAAGCACTGGAAGAACAGAACAAGATTCTGGTTTAATAGTGCTGATTATTGCAGTGTGTGTTTAAATATTTATTTCACTACATGGTGTTTTAACATATTTTTTAAAAAGCTAAAACCATGTAGCTCATCTGCTATTGCTCTGGGAATATCCACAAGTTGAAAAGCATCTGTGCTGTATACAGAATTATATGTTTACCCGCTTCTGGCCTGAATAGCAATTTTGTAATCTGATAGTGACTTTAAGGACTAAATTAAGTTTTTGGGGTAAAATGTTGCAGGTTTGGATTAGGTTTATGCATGGGTGTCATTTCATAAAGATTCGGTGGGGGGGAAGAGGGCAAAGTTTGGTCCCAAATAGCATCATAAATGAGAAAAAAACAGGCAGTAGTTGGGCCAGTTTATAACGAAATAGAGTGCTGCACTTTGTCAACATCGTTCTTATGCTTAAAATATACAAAATGTGCAATGCATTAAGTCTTATTTTTATAGTAATAGTGTGTAATGTTACAGTCGTTGTTTTCACTGAAACATTCATGTTTCAAAAGTGGGTAAAGGCTTTAACGCTAACCGAATTGCTCGGCTGCCAGCTTCCGATATCCCAGTTAAGTAAATATTTCAGTTACATACTGTAACTTCTGCTACATTAAACAAACAGAGGCACAACATTTTTTAAAATCATTTTACAGTAACAGCTGGGGGGGGGGGGGGGGGGATGTCATGTATTGCATGGGCTTTACAAAAAGAGGCTAAATAAGCACCACATTCCTGTGAATGTCGAAAATAGAAATATGTAGCAACGTTTAAAATAACATGTTTACACAGATAATCACGAATAAAATGAAATAAAATTGGGTAGCATCTCGCTTTTATCTTGACAAATTTGTCAACACCAATCTGTAAGTCTAATGTTTTTCCTTTCTCTGGTTAGCTCACAATAATCAAAACATTGCTCAATCTCTCATCCCAAGTAGCTGTACGCTTTCACGCAGAAAAATAACCTTTCATTTGCCAAACTAATACCAACATTTTGTATATCATTTTTATGCTGCTCCCTTATGAAAAATACAACGACGAGTTTATAGAGCAGCAATGCATTTTGGTACCATTCTAAAACTACTACAATGTGGTGCACGCTTTTATTGGTGTTTATATTATATTCTGTGAGAACGGCAATACCAAATACATTATATATATATATAATGTTACCCTCGCCCAAATCCTAGATGTATACATCCTCGTTAGCCCTGCTCTGAGGGGAAATCACCAGTCCGACAGGGCTCTATGGGAAGTGACGAAGCAGAGGCGGTGTGGAGAGTCGGAGGGTGAGAGAGCCCCGGGTAGATTAGCGAGTGCAAAAGAAAAGTCAGTCGGCGTGGTTGTGGCCAACAGCAACCCTGCAATTGTTGTTTCAGCATATTGTTTTTTTTGGTTTAACTGTTTGTTACCTTTCAGGTTTTTGTCAGTGTATATATTTGAAGAAAACTGGAATTTAAAGAAATGACAAAATCTAAAATTAAAATAGGGTAACAGCAGTGCCCTAAACATGAGCCTAAATGGTACCTTTCCTTTAGAGCATGTATAAATAACTGTACCTGGGCATAAGCAATGTTAATAGTTTCTTCCACAAGTGAATCCCTCCTTGTTGTCTCGCTGGGTTTAATTTCATCCATTTTCCACCTGCTGTGGCAATCATCTGACATTTCCCTTTGACTCATCATGATAGCAATAACATTATATTATTATAGAAATAATAGAATGCAATGTAATTCTGTGTTGTCGATATAATCACTGGACAATGAATGATCAATAAAAAATGAATGAATGTCGCCGATGACTTAAGACTCCGAACGCAAGATATTACGTCACATAGAAACCATCGCTGACTTCATTCCGTATCCGTGTTAGATTAGAAAAGAATGATGTTTTGAAAAACATATTTTATTTGTTTGTGAAGAAAACTTTGACCATCTATATGTGATTATATTACAGTATGTGTCTGGTGGGGGTCAAAAAGTGGAAGACATAATGTCATACAGATCATCTGATGTTGGGGGGGGGGGCAAACCAAAGTTAGGGGGACAACTGCCCCCCCTGCCCCATAGCAAATGACGCCCCTGGGTTTATATATTTTTATACATTTACAATTACTTTTGGCACCCAGAATGTAACATTTCTCAGAAATTTCAAAACATACATCTCTGAATAATGTCAAAACAGATTAATCTGTACCTTATACTGTACCTTTTCTATACATATACATTACAAATGCAACATACATTTACAAGTTGATATACCTAACTACAGACTGTGGTTGCTAAATCACTGAAATCTCAGCAATGAGATGAGCTCTTCTAAACCCTTAGTTTATGTTAATCTTATCCAATCCTGTTGATAAATATTTTAATACAAAATATTTATTTTATATAATAATTATAGTAGTTATAGCCATCCCTTTGAGAATGTATTGATTTGAAGTTAAGAATCTGACACATGTTTTATAAAGTATAGCAATTCTGATGGTCACAATCATGGCTGTAACTAGCTATAAGAACAGTTCTTTGTTGGTTTGCTGTGCAACATAGATTTGGAAGTTAAATAGTAAATACCAAGCAGTCAAAAAAATACTGCCAACTATAGCTTGAAACTTAAGCTTGACCTCGGTAGAATGTCATCTCTGGTTATGACACTGGTCACAATGCTAAGTAACCCCCCCTCCCATATTAACGTATGTAGTTATAAAATAAACTTAATTTAATTAGTAGTAGCTGTAACAAATCGACACAACTTTAGCACGGCATATTAAGGAGTCCCTTTCGTGATATGAGGGAATCTTAACAGAAACATTAAACAAATAATGACATTTAACCATGCTTGGAGATTATATATATATATATATATATATATATATATATATATATATATATATATATACATGACCAGTAGCCCACTCCAGTTACGTCTACTATAAATCTGGATGGCCATGATTAGCGAAGTAAAATTGGAATGTTTCTGTAATATCATTTGAAAATGGTATTACAGAAACAGCAGTGTGAAGTAGTGGTTAGGTCTCTGAACTCTTGACCATAGGGTCGTGGGTTCAATCCCAGGTGGGGGACACTGCTGCTGTACCCTTGAGCAAGGTACTTTACCTAGATTGCTCCAGTAAAAACCCAACTGTATAACTAGGTAATTGTATGTAAAAAATAATGTGGTATCTTGTAACAGTTGTAAGTTGCCCTGGATAAGGGCGTCTGCTAAGAAATAAATAATAAAATATTTCAAAGTACTTGTAAACACCTCTTTTGATGCATGCATTGTTGGTACATTCTCATGGTACATGCTATATGAAAACATTAGAATAGACCCTCGTTAATTACCATAAAATGACACACACTGGGGTGGCACTTACAGTAGTCTTTTTTTATAAACCCTTGTCAAAATCAAGGTCAAGGTATTATTTTTCAGGTATGATAGTGCAACAATTATAGCGTGCTACCTCTATTTGCATCTAAAACATGAATAAACTGTACAGTACCAAAGTATTTGTTTCTAACGCCCACTAAAAAAATAATAAACAAGGTTTACACATACTCTATATATTTGATTTGAAGACTAATTCAACTTTGCAATGCACAGAATGATAACGTGTTACTTTTATAGAAACTCTTATCATCAATACGAACGATGAACGGAAGTTTTCTACTTAAAGTAGGAAACAGTTTTATAAATATAACCTTTTCTGTAGTACAGCATGCACTGTGATTTTCTACAAACATTTAACTACAACCTAAATAATAAAATTAGGGCAGAATATGTTTAAGATCATCATTGAGGTAAGAATAAACATGAACAGTTTCATACTGTATTAAATCAGAAGATAGTATGGCACCAGACAAATCTTTATGTTATAGACTTGACCGTTGTAAGATTTTATTCCTTAAAACCTAATGTTTTTAAAAATGAAAAAAAAAGGTTACAAACAGTAACAGTTCAGCCTTGTTATTTAAATTATAATGGGTTCAGTAAAACTTACTTTTTCATGCTTAGTTGCCGACAGAGGTTGGTCTCCACAGGTGGATTACCGATATATAGAATGTTTTGACCTGAGTAGTACAAAAAAAAAAAAAAGTATGCAAATATAAAAACATCTCGTTTTTCACCTATCCAGCAACAAAAGACTAAATCTAGGTGGTGTCACTGCAAAAAAAAACTATTCAGTATGGGTGTGGAAACCAGTTTCCACATGCAAATAAATGCAACATGAAACTTGTTGAGGCTGGAAACTGTGCAGAACCTGTTTGCAAAAGGAAACCACGCCTTTTCAAAAAGTGGAGGAGCTCAAAGAGCATTAAAGATAACAGCAGTGTGACGGATTACAAAGGCCCCACAAACTGTGGCTGACAGGAAGAAGACATACAAATAAGTTTTAAAAAATGCATATTTGAAAAATTAGATACAACAAAAAGCAGCATCTTGTTTTTTTATGTAATAGTTTGTGGTCTTGCTGAATTGAAAGGTAAGCAATAGTGCACGACAGCAAAGGGGGCGTGGTGATATTAGAGTATATCACACACCCTGTCGATCTTATAAAATGGCTTAACTAAATTGAAAGTAGTCATTTTTTATTTAATATCCTTCAACCTAAAACAGAGCTAAGAAAAAATAGTTCCATAGGATATTTTTTGAAAAATAAAACCAAATTAACAAATATGTATGTATATATATATATATATATATATATATATATATATATATATATATATATATATATATATATATTGTAACGTATTCGGAAATCACAGTGACTAGGAGGGTAAACAGAGTGAAACACCAGGTTTAATGGCGGTTCAAATTCCACCTCAATAAACAAACCCCTCTGACTCGTGTGACCCTGAGCAAGTCACTTAACCTCCTGGTGCTCCGTCTTTCAGGTGGGACGTAGTTGTAAGTGACTCTGCAGCTGATGCATAGTTCACACACCCTAGTCTCTGTAAGTCGCCTTGGTTAAAGGCGTCTGCTAAATAAACAAATAATATATATATATATATATATATATATATATATATAGATATAGATATAGATATAGATATATATATATATATATATATATATATATATATATATTGAATTGAACATTGAATAGAACATTGCTTACGATTGTAAGTCGCCCTGGATAAGGGCGTCTGCTAAGAAATAAATAATAATAATAATAATAATAATTGCCATTGAAAGTGCAGTTTTTCTTTATTTGATTCGTTATACTTCTTATAATTCTTGGTTTGTTCATTACATTTTAAATTAAAATATTACTGGCCATTTTCATCATGACAGCACAGATGATTCTTTTTTTTTTATATAATTTAGTTGTTGCCAATTAGTTTTTATTATTTTCTCCCCAATTTGAAATGCCCAATTATTTTTAGGCTCAGCTCACTGCTACCACCCCTGCATTGACTCGGGAGGGGCGAAGATGAACACACGCTGTCCTCCGAAGCATGTGCCATCAGCCACCCGCTTCTTTACACTCTGCAGACTCACCGCAGGCGCCCGGCCAGACTACAGGGGTCGCTGGTGCGCGGTGAGCCGAGGACACCCTGGCCGACCTAACCCTCCCTCCCCCCAGGCGACGCTCGACCAATTGAGCGCCGCCCCCTGGGAGCTCCTGTCCACGGTCGGCTGTGGAATAACCTGGATTCGGACTCGCGACATCCAGGCTATAGAGTGCATCCTGCACTCTAGCGAGTGCTTTTACTGGATGCGCCACTCGGGAGCCCTAAGCACAGATGATTCTGCCTTTAAATCACGCACACCCTTCCTCAAGACCTGCAACAGTATCCAGTGACAGTGCTGGTTTATTATATATTTTTTAATCATACTTTGTTATCCTGGGTAGTGACAAGAGGTGTCCATACCAGATTAGCGCTACCACTTCACAGTGGCGAGAAAGACATTATTTGCTTTATAGAATACCCGGTTACTTATAAAACTGACTGCAGTTTACAGCTGGACAACATGGTGCACTACCGGTTCCATGTTAAGAAACAATTTTAAAAAGATGCATTTATAAACGTTCTGCATCAGATCACACAGCTGTGCAGGGGGTGGGACCAGTGGCAGCAGGCAGGGCAGGAGATGCAACCAACCAGTGGAGAAATACCAACATAGACCTGGGGCAGCGGCAACAAAACATCCATTTAACCACCAAAGTCTTATTTAAGAGCGACCCAAATCTTTTTTAAAAAGCTGAAAGTTTAAGATATATATTTTTAAAACTTTATTTTCAGAATGGGCTATAGTCCATGAGCCAAAATTTAGAAAGCCCTTAGTTTTTTAGTTTTTTTTTGTATCATTTTGTTCCTTAATATGTCTAGATTCCATTTCTGCCTGTTGCCAAGCTGAATACTTGTCCATTTAGATGCAAAACAACCTTTTGGACCTACCTTACTGCACTTCAGACAGTAGAACACCGTCATTGCAGATAGAGATGATCAAACAAATCTTCTCATGTTAACTCGTCGCGCTGCTTAATTAAGCAATAAGGCACGAGAGGTCATAGGTTGTGTTGGATATTGTCACTTCTTGCATTGTTATACACAAGGCGCAGCCCAGTGCCTGCAGGCAACCAAGAAGTGACAATATCCAGCACAACCCATGCCCTCAAGCGCCTTATTGCTTTTATAAAACAGATTTATAAACATTTTATAAAAAAAGAAAGGGTAAATCTATATAGTTTCTAAAGATGTATTAGCATTTGAGGTATAACCTTCCACAACAGAAAATGGTCCCTATTAACTAAAAATAATATTCAGGTAAAACCATGTATTTTTTTTTTGTTGGTTTCAGTAAATGCAATAAAGACTTTAAATAACTATAAAAACCTTGCTTAGATGTGTTTCAGTTCAAATAACTATATATAAAAAAACTTGCTTAGTTGTATATCTGTGAGGTACCTGCCTTCCTGCATATTCTAGGTAACATTCATGGGGTTTCCATGTGGGTCATTTTACACGTGAAATGGCGATGCGCGTGCACGTTTGGTAGAATTACTCGGGTAAATCAGGTTTGTGGCCGAAAAAACGGCCAAAGAGAGGGATAGGATAAATCTCATTTACTCGTGTAAATGACGAAACACACGGGAAAACAACGCCCAGTTTCGCATGGAAACCTGCATTTCACGTGTAAATGTTAATGAGCGTGTTTATCCTTAACTATAAATACTGCAAGGGAGCAGGTCAGTTCTTACTGTGGAATCCAAGATGGCAGAAAGTAGTGGCTGATGAGCGATTTTATGGTTAGCAGTGGTGTAGTTCACCTTAATGCTAATGCAGGCGGCCTTTTTTTATTATTGTTTTTTGCTGTGTCTGGTCTGTCATGTTGTAAATATCTTGTGGGTTTACAGTTCTTTATAAAACCACTTACCACGAACTGCGTTATGCATTTGTTATAGTATTAAAGCAGCTGTTTGAGAATACCCTTGCTGTAAAAACTAAAGTTAAACACGAAGAGCAAGTGAGCTGCTTAACTGAAATTCCCGTCCTTTTTTTGATCCCAGTTTTGTCCAAAGACAACGTGCGTCTGCCCTCCACGTTAATGAATATAGTTTGTGAACTGGATGTCATAAGCCAGCTCGATCGCCCAAAACAGCGCAACAACATCCATGTTGTTGAAGCCCTCTCAGAACTTACCAAATAAAATTTCAAATGAATGTATTGATTGTGTTTTATTTGTTTGCATCATTAATATTTAACACAGCAGTAAATCCAACACAACTTAAAAGAAAGGAGAGCATCTCTGGCAGCACGAGCCTCCTAAAATTGAAAAACAATTAGGTCAAGAGCAGTAAAACACATTTTTAACCAAGCAGGCACAGGGTATTTTGCTTTATTACAGCAGCTTAGATTCACTCGTGTACCAGTTCTCTGCGCATGGAAACCACATTTTCACAAAATGTCACTAGTAATCTTCAAAAACAGCACGAGTAATTTACGCATAGCTAATTTACATATCAACCTCCACCTTTCCCATTCAGTTGCATGACGTTGGGTGAAAAGCCCGGTTTACTCGAGTAAAATAAATTGAGCTTATGAAAACCCAAAAAAGCATTTTACGAGAGACATTTTTCTTGTGTAAATGTCTCGAGTTAAAAAAAACTTGCATGGAAACCCCATGATTGTTGCTAGATAATTCACTCCAATTGGCTCTAGCATATACCAAACAGCACAAGAGTTTAAGGTGCTTTGTTGGGATGAAGATTATTAATTATTAAGTAATTAATTTAAAGTCAAATTGTATATTTTTTTCAGAAAGCCAGTCATTTAAGCATTTAACAGCCCCATTTGTTTGTTTTGTGGTATTTATTTCATTTGAATTTTTTTCTAGCACGTCAATGCTACGTTTGTGTTCCTGTAAAGAGTGAGTGCGCGGTAGTAAAGGAGAAGACAATGAAGAAAGGCGAGAGTCGGATGGTTATGACATTGTATGTAGTAAATACTGTTGAAAAATATAAAAATATCCACAGTTAAAAATTAATGATGAGTCACTGCTGTAATACTTTATAACATTATTCTTATAAACAATTATATATATATTGTAAAGCGAGCCTTACGGCTCGGGTTCGTTTAGCCCTTTAAAATCAGACTCCGACACAAGAGATTTTCATGCGCTGATGCGTTTATTTTTTTTTAATCAACAAACAGAACACAACAACACAACAACAAAAACAAACACCTAACCCTGTTTTGGAGCGCTGACTACACAGGTAAGTCCCTGACTAGCTCGCAGGACGGCTAAGCCGTTTACCTGCCAAACAAACACAGACAAAAACCACACAGGTTTGACACAGCATTTACTTTCTGTACGACTCCTCGGAGACAGCGCACACTATCTGCCTCCTTCTACTCAGCAGCCTTGACCCAACTAACTGTGAGGCTTATATGCCCCACAGTAACGAGTGTGAGCAGCTGGGACTAATTTGCACTGATGGTGCCAAACTGCCATAACAATTAACAAATCATTAAATTACAATAAATAAACAAACCCCACACTAATTGTGCATTCGCACATGGATTCCTCCGCAGGGAGGAATTAACTCCCTCCATGCTGTTACACATCCTCCCCCCCAAGTGTGCAACACTGACGGCCATTCCAAGGCCACCTCCCCCCCTAAAACATAACCACCCACCCTCAAGTCCACATAGTCCCATCTTCTCCCGATCCTTCGGGTGGGCTTGAGGATGGCTTGATTCCTCCGGCGCTTCAGGGTAGGGACCACGACCTGGCGATGAGGGACCCAGACAGGGTGACCGGGGCGACAGCTGTGCAGGCTGGTGAGCTGTCGGGCGCAACAGCAGGTATAGGCTTGAGGCTTGGCCACCGTGTAGCGATGTCTGAGCCGCCAGAGGGAGTACAGCAACAGGCAGGGGGAGCCCAAGTGATGTCTGCCAACTGCAGCACAACGTCTGGGGCTTCAGGGTGAGCGGAGCAGTGGACCAGGTGAGAGACTGTACCTGGTGGTGCTCCGGACTGCTCTTCAGTACAAATGGCTGGAGGTCCAGGCACTCTGACCAGGTGTCCAGGAGCACGGGGCAAGGGACCGTACCCGTCAGCGGCGGACTGCTACTTTGCAGGGGTGGAGGTCGGGGCTGTGGTGGAGCTGGGTCCATGAGCTCCTCTCCCATCTCTGTAGCCGGCAGCAGTAGCTCTTGTTCCTCTGGCTGCCCCTCTTGCTCCGTCGGCAGCTCCTCGTCCCTCTCTCGCTCGGGCGTCGGCAGCTCCTCGTCCCTCTCTCGCTCGGGCGTCGGCAGCTCCTCGTCCCTCTCTCGCTCGGGCGTCGGCAGCTCCTCGTCCCTCTCTCACTCGGGCGTCGGCAGCTCCTCGTCCCTCTCTCGCTCGGGCGTCGGCAGCTCCTCGTCCCTCTCTCGCTCGGGCGTCGGCAGCTCCTCGTCCCTCTCTCGCTCGGGCGTCGGCAGCTCCTCGTCCCTCTCTCGCTCGGGCGTCGGCAGCTCCTCGTCCCTCTCTCGCTCGGGCGTCGGCAGCTCCTCGTCCCTCTCTCGCTCGGGCGTCGGCAGCTCCTCGTCCCTCTCTCGCTCGGGCGTCGGCAGCTCCTCGTCCCTCTCTCGCTCGGGCGTCGGCAGCTCCTCGTCCCTCTCTCGCTCGGGCGTCGGCAGCTCCTCGTCCCTCTCTCGCTCGGGCGTCGGCAGCTCCTCGTCCCACTCTCGCTCGGGCGTCGGCAGCTCCTCGTCCCTCTCTCGCTCGGGCGTCGGCAGCTCCTCGTCCCTCTCTCGCTCGGGCGTCGGCAGCTCCTCGTCCCTCTCTCGCTCGGGCGTCGGCAGCTCCTCGTCCCTCTCTCGCTCGGGCGTCGGCAGCTCCTCGTCCCTCTCTCGCTCGGGCGTCGGCAGCTCCTCGTCCCTCTCTCGCTCGGGCGTCGACAGCTCCTCGTCCCTCTCTCGCTCGGGCGTCGGCAGCTCCTCGTCCCTCTCTCGCTCGGGTGTCGGCAGCTCCTCGTCCCTCTCTCGCTCGGGCGTCGGCAGCACCTCGTCCCTCTCTCGCTCGGGCGTCGGCAGCTCCTCGTCCCTCTCTCGCTCGGGCGTCGGCAGCTCCTCGTCCCTCTCTCGCTCGGGCGTCGGCAGCTCCTCGTCCCTCTCTCGCTCGGGCGTCGGCAGCTCCTCGTCCCTCTCTCGCTCGGGCGTCGGCAGCTCCTCGTCCCTCTCTCGCTCGGGCGTCGGCAGCTCCTCGTCCCTCTCTCGCTCGGGCGTCGGCAGCTCCTCGTCCCTCTCTCGCTCGGGCGTCGGCAGCTCCTCGTCCCTCTCTCGCTCGGACGTCGGCAGCTCCTCGTCCCTCTCTCGCTCGGGCGTCGGCAGCTCCTCGTCCCTCTCTCGCTCGGGCGTCGGCAGCTCCTCGTCCCTCTCTCGCTCGGGCGTCGGCAGCTCCTCGTCCCTCTCTCGCTCGGGCGTCGGCAGCTCCTCGTCCCTCTCTCGCTCGGGCGTCGGCAGCTCCTCGTCCCTCTCTCGCTCGGGCGTCGGCAGCTCCTCGTCCCTCTCTCGCTCGGACGTCGGCAGCTCCTCGTCCCTCTCTCGCTCGGGCGTCGGCAGCTCCTCGTCCCTCTCTCGCTCGGGCGTCGGCAGCTCCTCGTCCCTCTCTCGCTCGGGCGTCGGCAGCTCCTCGTCCCTCTCTCGCTCGGGCGTCGGCAGCTCCTCGTCCCTCTCTCGCTCGGGCGTCGGCAGCTCCTCGTCCCTCTCTCGCTCGGGCGTCGGCAGCTCCTCGTCCCTCTCTCGCTCGGACGTCGGCAGCTCCTCGTCCCTCTCTCGCTCGGGCGTCGGCAGCTCCTCGTCCCTCTCTCGCTCGGACGTCGGCAGCTCCTCGTCCCTCTCTCGCTCGGGCGTCGGCAGCTCCTCGTCCCTCTCTCGCTCGGGCGTCGGCAGCTCCTCGTCCCTCTCTCGCTCGGACGTCGGCAGCTCCTCGTCCCTCTCTCGCTCGGGCGTCGGCAGCTCCTCGTCCCTCTCTCGCTCGGGTGTCGGCAGCTCCTCGTCCCTCTCTCGCTCGGACGTCGGCAGCTCCTCGTCCCTCTCTCGCTCGGGCGTCGGCAGCTCCTCGTCCCTCTCTCGCTCGGGCGTCGGCAGCTCCTCGTCCCTCTCTCGCTCGGACGTCGGCAGCTCCTCGTCCCTCTCTCGCTCGGGCGTCGGCAGCTCCTCGTCCCTCTCTCGCTCGGGCGTCAGCAGCTCTTCGTCCCTCTCTCGCTCTGGTGCTAGCCACACCATTTTCCCCAGCACCTGCTGCAGCTCCGAAAGCTCTGGTTCTGGCAGCCCTAGCTCTTGTCTCAATCTCCGGTTTGTCTCCAGCTGTGCAGCAGTTGACTGCTTGTCACAAAGACGGCCGGAGTGGGTGGCGTCAGACCAGAATCAGGAAGTGACACACAGAGATAGTGGTTGTGATGAGCTGAGTGCAATGGCTGCACTCAGCGTTTATTAACAAATAAAAGGGTTGTAAACAGCACACAAAACAGGACACGGCACTACACGCCAAAATAAATAGACAAACAAAACGGACTACACAAACAAACACGGTGAGTGAAAACACGTTAACTACTACTTTTACTTTTACTATTATTATTATTATTTCACCTCCGTCTCCAATCCCGTTCTCCACTCACCGAACACCTAACCCTGACTGACTAAAAATGTGCCTATTTATACTGTTGTGCTGGGATTCAATTACTAATTAATTATTCACTTGAATCCCAGCACGTGAATTAATTCTGTGCAACCCCGTGCTCACATATTACATTTAACCAGCACGTGAAGTGATTTGTGCCCTCCTCGTGCCTACATACAAATCTACACTTTTTAAATATACGTGAAACAGACCCGTTTATATCCCGTGTACCAATCTATACACCAACATTAACATACGCACGCCCAACATACAACACAGATCACACAAATGCACACAGGGGCGGGGCACTTTGCCACACTGCTCCAGCATCTTTATTAAATCTGCAATTTCCATTTTCAAAAATTGTGTCGGTCTGATGGGCTCGGTACCGCTGCCACCAAGTGTAAATGCTACATTTGTGTTCCTGTAAAGAGAGTGAGTGCGCGGTAGTAAAGGAGAAGACTGTGAAGAAAGGCGAGAGTCGGATGGTTATGACATTGCATTAGTAAATACTGTCGAAAAATATAAAAATATCCACAGTTAAAAATTAATGATGAGTCACTGCTGTAATATTTTATAAAATTATTATTATAAACAATTATATATATATATTGTAAAGCGAGCCTTACGACTCGGGTTCATTAAGCCCTTTAAAATCAGACTCCGACACAAAAGATTTTCACGCGCTGACGCGCTTATTTTTTTTTAATCAACAAATAGAACACAACAACAAAACAAAACAAAAACAAACACCTAACCCCGTTTTGGAGCGCTGACTACACAGGTAAGTCCCTGACTAGCTCGCAGGACGGCTAAGCCGTTTACCTGCCAAACAAACACACACAAAAACCACACAGGTTTGACACAGCACTTACTTTCTGTACGACTGCTCGGAGACAGCGCACACTATCTGCCTCCTTCTACTCAGCAGCCTTGACCCAACTAACTGTGAGGCTTATATGCCCCACAGTAATGAGTGTGAGCAGCTGGCACTAATTTGCACTGATCGTGCCAAACTGCCACAACAATTAACAAATCATTCAATTACAATAAATAAACAAACCCCACACTAATTGTGCATTCGCACATGGATTCCTCCGCAAAAATGAATTCAATTCTGTTTCAACTCTGCCTCCTGGTGGATCTTTTCAATGGCAATGTAAAATTCAACACATCAATTCAACACAAGTAAATATATATTTACTTACTTTTGCATGTTTCAATTAAATCAATTTACTCAGCTTAACTTAACGTGTAATTCAGTTATAAATGGGACTACATTTGTGGTTCATTTATTGGCTTAAGGATATTTAATAAAAAACATTTTTGTTGGCCTAAAAATTACTTACGTTTTTTTTTTTTTTATTCACTGTCTGACATGGATCATAAATGCAATAAGGTCCTTCAGGGTGTCCGTAGACGTCGAATATACAGACTTATCGGGGGTTAGAGGCACTGGACTTCGTCTTGCGCAGAGTAACTTACAATAGGACCTTGTTTTACGTCTCATCCAAAGGACTGAGCACAAGGAGCTTAAGTGACTTGCTCAGGGTCACACATAGTGAGTCAGTGGCTGAGCCAGGAACCTTCTGGTATCAAGCCCTTTTCTTTAACTACTGGATTACTCCTATTTTAACATGGCAATAAATCATACATACCAGGCATATCCAGTTCCTTCAAAATTGACTCCCATATTTCAGCTCTGTATATTAATAATTGCAACGATCTTTGTCATAAAGCTCTGGGTATTTTTCCAGGCAAGTATTATTGTTTCCTCCGTCATTTTGGATACTGTGTCAATCTGGTGGACCACGTGTATTGAAGTTGTTCTCTGATTGCTTAATTCCCTAGTTGTCAGCAAAGAAATAGCAAAAGTAAGATTCAATCCTATTTATTTTGCATCACCTGTGATGTGAAAGATTTTATCCAAAGTATAGGTTCTATTAATTTTGTCGCAGCATGCACTTTTTGGCTTGTTGCATCGCTTCTGCCGTGTAGGGGCTAAGCTGGGTGATTTGATTGAAGAGCGTAATTCCAGACCAGGCTGTGTGGTTCATTGATCTGATGGCTTTGCTGCAATCCCTTTCTTGCATCCCTTGCCATGGTAGATCTGGATAAAGCCTTACAGTTCTCCAAGGGATCTTCTTGAGTGGATATTATTGCAGATGAATACAGAAAAAACTCCATCAAAGCTACTGAGTGTAGATGGCATGATGTCAACATGACAGCTCTTACTCAGTTCTTCCTTCATGAGTGGTCCAAAGATAAATATGCAGAAACATTTTGTAGAAATATTATATATTATGGATTTAGCAAACACTGCCATAAGTTTTATACCAGCAATGGGAGGGTTTGGCATCAGGTTATAAAGGCATTGGAGTCTACACATGAGGAGTCAGATACTATGTTTCTGCATGCCAAACATGCAGCTGATGGGGAAACACCACTGTAGTGATCAAGACTCCAGTTACAGATGTGCTAGTCCTGGCTTGCTTTTTGCAGAAGGACATTCCAGCAATAATGCTGATACTCACAGAAACAAGAATACACAGCTGATTGTTAGATGTAGAAGCTATGTGCAAGAATTTGATCTGTTTGTGAAGCTCTGCCTGGAATCCATCCATGCGTCCCATGGAAAGGGGAAGAAACTTTTCTTTGACTTAATTGTCAACAATGCAGGACATTGTCAGTCAATAAGCAAACTTGGGCATAAGTTTGATATAAGCAAAGACCTAATCAAGTCTTGTGGGGCTTTTGTCTGTTCCTTGAATGGTAAAGCAGGATAATGTTGATAATGATGTTAATGAGTGCCATTACAAACTCTTCTGCAGTAGAAATAATCAGAGCAACCAGTTACCACTATGCAGATATGCCTTAAAGTAGCACATACAAAAGGCAAACTACAAGGCTGCCATATAGAAAAGTGCTCTGGAAGCCAAACCAACTATACCGGACCCTGTTGGACTGTGGTTGAAGGGGATCTCACTTTCAATTGGATGGATATCTTGACAGCTACAAATGCCCTCATGCAGCTTGTCAGCTGTGGCTGTTCAGGGGAATGCAATGAAGTCTGTGGCTCCTGCATCACTAACAAGCTGACTTGCACAGAACACTGCAAGTGTGGGCAGAGCTGTGAAAACTCTATACATTGCCAAAGTGACCAATCTGAGGATGACAGTGATACTGACATATAAACAATTCTAACTTTGCTTTCCCACGACTGCAGTCCTTGTTTTTTTGTTTTTAATTTGTTATCAGAAGACATTTGCACTTCATTTTTGTACACCAGTTATGGGGCAGAATAAGGAGGGTGGATAGGATAGTCTACTCCACCCCCACTCACTCACATACGCACTCACTCTCTCTCACACATACACACACACACTCACACATACACACACACACATGTATAAAAAGAAGATTCTTAGTTCAGTTCTGTCATAAAAGTACCAGATTGTTTAAATTAATTTATCATTATTAACTGCTTTATAAATAAAAGTAGACAATCTTTGTTTAAAACCAGAGCTTGACTCCAGCATCCCACTTTTACCGTCTTTACTTACCAACTGACTACAATATTTGACCATAATTTCAATTTATACAAGATAAAAAAAACCTGAAATCATGATAAGTAGTAGTATTATGTTTATAAACATGATAAATAACACTTGTCTGAGTAAACTGATCTTGCAGAAGTTAACATTGTCTAGCTTGGTAAAACTAAATCCATCAAAGAAAATGTAACTTAAAAAGAAACTTATTTTCAGATATGAGAGGTAATTTCAGAATATACTGTTGCCAATGGACATAAACTCAGCTTGGCAACAGGCAAACATTTAATCTAGACATCTTAAGGAACAAAATGATACTGTGGCAGGGTGGAAGCCCTGCCGGTGTAATGTGTGTGTGATAAATAAATAAACAGGAACAAACCTTTTATTTATTTTTGTTGCAATAGAAACGCGCACCAGCACATCAACCCGCAAGTACCTGTGTGTGCCTCTGTGTCAACTTCCTGATCTGGGGACGTGTGACAGAGAAAGAATGGATCTTGGTTATAAATCTCCCTCCCAACCTGTGAGGGCACTGTGTAAAGGGAACAGAGTGCCCTGGACTGGTTGGTCAGACAATTCATTCCAAGGGTTAGGTGGAAGTCAGCCATCTAGAAAGGGGGTGGAGCTACGGTACACCAAGTCATCGCCCCAGAAGGGAAGTGATGTGGCAACTGCTGATTGGAGGAAAAACAGTTGCGCTCACAAACCAAGGAGACGTGACTAGGTGATCTGTTCCTTTTGTTATGGTTACGTTGAAACCGAGAAAGGAGAAGTGTGATTTAACCGTGAGTGTTTTGTTTGTTCGTCGAGTCCAATTATACTGTTTGTTATTATTAGACGGCTAACAAGATCCGGAGCTGTCGCTACAGACCAGCACTAAACCTGGACAACACTTCACAACTGTGCACAAATAAATTGTATTTCACCACAAGCACTTTAGCAGTCACTCTGGACTTGTGATCGTGTGTGTCTTTGTGTGTGTTCTACTGTGTGTATTCTTTTGAACTGTGTTTATTATTTGGGACTGTAAACCCTTCGTTTGCAACAGTGCAATAGACATTGCTGTGTATTGCGTGGGATTATTCTTTGTGGTCACCAGACCGGGATTATAAATAAACGTATTGTTTGGACTGTAAACTTTGTTGCCTGTCTTCTGTTTCGTAATCACATCGTCACTACACCTGCGCACTGCAAACCACTTTGCACAGGACATCACCACAAAGCCACCCTGCCACAGTCTCAAATGAAAACTCCAGTTTTGTACTCACTCATTATCCCATTCCGTTCTGCAACGAATTTAGACAACTCCCTGTGAATTGTTTGCACAGTTCCTGTGGCTCCTGAGGCTGTCAAAGAGTTTGCTTTATCTGATATAAAACAAAAGATGTTGAATAAATACAGTACAATTATTTTTGGCCTGTGACATTGTGGCAATGCGCCCCGCCCCTGTGTGCATTTGTGTGTTATGTTTTGCGTGTTGCGTGTGTAAATGTTGGTGTATAGATTGGTACACGGGATATAAACGGGTCTGTGTTTCACGTGTATTTAAAAAGTATAGATTTGTATTTAGGCACGGGATTGCACATCACGCACGTGCATTTAAAATATAATATGCGAGCACGGGGTTGCACAGAATTAATTCACGTGCTGGGATTCAAGTGAATAATTAATTAGTAATTGAATCCCAGCACAACAGTATATATAGAGACACATTTTCACTCACTGGGGGTTAGGTGTTCAGAGAGTGGAGAACGGGTGAGAGAGAAGGAGAGTTAAAAGCGTAATTATAAATATAATAAGTGTTTTGTTTGTACTCACCGTGTTTGTTTGTCTCCGTGCACCGTTTGTGTTTAGTGCGTTTTGTTTGTCTTTTTACTTTGGCGTATAGTGCCGTGTCCTGTGTTTTTGTTGTTTCAAACCTTTTATTTTCTGTCTGTTATTAAATGCTGAGCGCAATCACGCGCTCAGCTTTACCAAAACCCCATCTCTCTGTTTATTTATTTCCTCCATCTGGTCTGACGCCACCCACTCCGGCCGTCTTTGTGACACGTGGTGTCAGAAGTGGGATAATAGCGCCTCCAAGCGTCAGACCAGGAGAGGGGGTTTTGTGAAAAAAAAAAAAAAAAAAAAATAGTAAAGCGAGGATGGGAAGAAAGAGCTGCAGGAAGCAGCAGAAGCAGCAGCAGCAACAACAACAGCTGCAGCCCTCATCCTGCATGCCGGGCTGGGAGGAGGACAGCCACAATGGGGCAGTAGCCACCCCTCTACCCCCACTGCCACCGGGTTCCCCACCGTCCCGGGAAATATGGGACTGGCTGGTGCACCCCGAGGGGAACTTCGCCAGTGACCTCCCCATGGTTATTCACGCACTGCAGATGCGAGATGGGAAACGATGGGAGGACTGGGAGCAACAGCACAACCCGGCATCCGTTCGTGACCTCACCATTGTGGTGCTGGGTTACCTAGCTGCAGACATGGGAGGGATGCCTTCCAGTGAGCAAGAGGGAGAGGAGCAGTCGCTGCCCTCTCCAGTACCTGAGTGGGAGGAGCCTGAGCGTCCACAGCCCGAGTGGGAGGAGCCTGAGCGTCCACAGCCCGAGTGGGAGGAGCCTGAGCGTCCACAGCCCGAGTGGGAGGAGCCTGAGCGTCCACAGCCCGAGTGGGAGGAGCCTGAGCGTCCACAGCCCGAGTGGGAGGAGCCTGAGCGTCCTACGCCTGAGTGGGAGGAGCCTGAGCGTCCTACGCCTGAGTGGGAGGAACCCGAACGTCCTACGCCTGAGTGGGAGGAACCCGAACGTCCTACGCCTGAGTGGGGGGAACCCGAGTGTCCACAGCCCAAAAGGGAGGAGTCGGGGCGTCCACAGCCCAAAAGGGAGGAGGTCGAGGATGATGGCTGGGAGGTTTTTTTAAAGAACCTCGCAGCAGAGTTATGCCCTGGCTGTGGGGCTTATGGGCACACGTTAGCCATATGTCCCACCCAGTATGAAGAGGAGGAACCAGCGCCCAGACGGGGGGACCGCGAGCGTCCAGCGCCCAGACGGGGGGACCGCGAGCGTCCAGCGCCCAGACGGGGGGACCGCGGGAATCCAAAGCCTGAGAGGCAGCTGTTCCCACCTTCACCAGCAGAGCAAGAATGCCTGCTGGTTTCCCCATCACAACCAGCAGAGGTAGAATGCCTGCTGGTTTCCCCAGCACAACCAGCAGAGGAAGAATGCCTGCTGGTTTCCCCAGCCCAACCAGCAGAGGAAGAATGCCTGCTGGTTTCCCCAGCACAACCAGCAGAGGAAGAATGCCTGTTGGTTTCCCCAGCACAACCAGCAGAGGAAGAATGCCTGCTGGTTTCCCCAGCACAACCAGCAGAGGAAGAATGCCTGCTGGTTTCCCCTTCAGAAGCAGAGCCGCACCAGTCCGCTGCAAGAGAGGCAGAGCAGCACCAGTCCCCTGAAAAAGGGGGAGACTACACGCTGCTCCCACCTCCATCGGCAGGAGACTACACACTGCTCCCACCTTCACCGGCAGGAGCAGAGCAGCCGGAGCTGCCTCTGCCACTTCCAGGAGCAGAGGAGCAGGAGCTGCCTCTGCCTCCGCCACCTACATCGGCAGGAGCAGAGCAGCCGGAGCTGCCTCTGCCTCCGCCACCTACACCGGCAGGAGCAAAGGAGCAGGAGCTGCCTCTGCCACTTCCAGGAGCAGAGGAGCTGCCTCTGCCTCTGCCACTGCCAGAAGCAGAACAGCAGGAGCTGTCTCTGCTTCCCATACCTCCACCACGGGGAGTACGGTGGCCGGAGCCCCAGAAAGGGGAGCTGTCGGCCACGAAGAAGGGGGAGGAGGTCTGGAGACCACCAACCCCAGCAGCAGTTTCGCTGCCGGCCACGAAGAAGGGGGAGGAGGTCTGGAGACCACTTTCCCCAGCAGCAGTTTCGCTGCAGGAGTTCTTGTGGCCGGAGCCCCACAGGAGGGAGCTGCCGGCTATGAAGAAGGGGGAGGTCGGGGGACCACCTGCCCCCACAGCTTTTTCGCTGCAAGACGGGACCAGCATGCTGTCAGCCGTGCCACTACCGGCAGGGGAGCTGACAGCATTGCCAGCCATGGGCCTACTGAAGCCTCCCTTCCCAGCCCGAGACTTTGTCCTGGACTGCTGGATTTTTAAGGGGGGAGGTGGCCGTTGAGGCCATGTGTGCTGCGCACAAGGGGGGGTATATGTGGCAATGCGCCCCGCCCCTGTGTGCATTTGTGTGTTATGTGTTGCGTGTTGCGTGTGTAAATTTTGGTGTATAGATTGGTACACGGGATATAAACGGGTCTGTGTTTCACGTGTATTTAAAAAGTATAGATTTGTATTTAGGCACGGGATTGCACATCACGCACGTGCATTTAAAATATAATATGCGAGCACGGGGTTGCACAGAATTAATTCACGTGCTGGGATTCAAGTGAATAATTAATTAGTAATTGAATCCCAGCACAACAGTATATATAGAGACACATTTTCACTCACTGGGGGTTAGGTGTTCAGAGAGTGGAGAACGGGTGAGAGAGAAGGAGAGTTAAAAGCGTAATTATAAATATAATAAGTGTTTTGTTTGTACTCACCGTGTTTGTTTGTCTCCGTGCACCGTTTGTGTTTAGTGCGTTTTGTTTGTCTTTTTACTTTGGCGTATAGTGCCGTGTCCTGTGTTTTTGTTGTTTCAAACCTTTTATTTTCTGTCTGTTATTAAATGCTGAGCGCAATCACGCGCTCAGCTTTACCAAAACCCCATCTCTCTGTTTATTTATTTCCTCCATCTGGTCTGACGCCACCCACTCCGGCCGTCTTTGTGACAGACATACATCATAATGTCATGCTCTTAAACCCATACAAAAAACAAAATTAATTCTACTTGTATAAAAGCAGGTATGCACATTTTATTTATACAGTAAATTGTTTTCCTGAATGTGTCTTGAACACCCTCACTGCAGAAGAACCACTCAAACTCAAGCCCTCTCTTGGAAAACAAAGACAGTACAGTAACATATTTTGTAAGAGAACCCCAAAGTTTTAATAAAAAAGGAAATAAACCCTATTGAAAAAGTGGAGGCACTTTTGTCTGTGCATATTTTATATCTGCTTTCGTTTTACATATCTAGAAAACCGCTTCAACAGTGATGAAACCTGGCAAAGGCATTCTTTACCAGGTTTCATACAGTATCTTCCAGAAGAAATATCAGTCCTATTCAAATCGGATTTTGATTCTAGCTAGATATTAGTTAACAGGCAGGGTCTTCAATATAATAACACATTAAACTTTTATTTGTAGGTTTTCACAAAACACCTTTAAAGTTACAGAACAAAGTGTCATACTTGTAATTAATGTTAAGCCTTGGGTATGGTGCTGACGTCAATCCATATGAGTCATATACCAGTACAGAAATAAAATGCATAAAACACAAAGAACCCACAAAAGAAAAAAATGACATGGCAGAGTGAAAGAATGAGTGCATTAACATTTCAGATTATTCCATCAGTATGTACTGGTAACTTTTAGAATGAAAAAGATATTTAGTAACTTTGCAAATGTAATGGCACTGAGATGTTTTTTTCACAGACTGCTTGGCGTTCAATGATTCACGGATACCAGGTTGTTAAACCAGTCATGACATACAAACTGGACATTCTGCATGACCTGCTTTCTTGATAATGATTTCCGTTACACGAGAGTAGATGTTAAAACTTCATGCTGATTTGAACTCGGCTCTCGCCAAGATAAGCACCAACTAAGACGTAGCTTTACAGTAAACTAATGTGATCCATATGTGTCTCCATCCATTTACATTTCCTTCCATATGTTCCATAAATCAATGCAAGAAATGTATATTTGTGTTTGTGAAGTTTTAAAGACATTTACTGCTGATAGGTCTGAAAGTGCTTAGGCCAAGCTGGTTTTGGGATGGGTTGATTGTGGGTCTGAGAATTTGCCAGGTTTCTGAAGGATTACATGCCAAGTAATAACTAGAAGAAAGACTATTACAGATAAAAAATCATGCTGATTGCCAACAGAAAATGATTAGTAACTTAATGGTTTACAACTGTGCCTTACAAATTAGTATCTCTTTTGATCCCACTTTTTTTGCAATAAAGAGCAGTGAAAATACTGACATTGGTATTTTTACTGAATAGTAGGAATGGTTCTACCAGCATTATTGTTTTTACTTATTCTTGTAGATATATTAATAAACAGGCATGTATGGAATGCAAAATGTATATATTAAAAATGTCCATATCTTCTAACGATGAAAAAAAAACCATTGGATGATGTATTTATTTACGTCTCATACTTTTTTTTGTACATAATAAACCTGCTGAGATCAGTCACCTGAATTACCATGTGTAAAGGTATTGTATGGTACTGTACGTGAAAGCAATACATTGAACAGAGATATGGTAGAAACACAAAGAAAAGTCAAGAGAAACTAAAAAAAATAGAACAGACTAGTAAATACCTAATAAACAACAGGAGTGGAAACATTACTAGTACATGGCTCATTGAGATGATTGAGTAATGTGTACCTAAATGTTAACAGGCAAGATATTCCGGCTGAGTGCAGCTCTGTAGGTAAAGGACACATATCAATCATTATACGTAACAGTAAAAACAAAATCTCCTGCGCACCAGATAGTTAATTTACCATAGCATGACATCTTACATGTGGTGAAATAGCATTCTTTTGCAAGTTTGTAGGAGCTATGAACCATTATATGATGTAGCCTACTGTCCAATGTCCAATGAATATGCGTTCGTTTTTTGCGTGGGCATAACTAGAGATAAATAATGAGATATGACTTAATAATGAGACATGACTGAAATTAACCATTAACACCAAGACTTTCATGAGGTGAAATGGCATTCCTTTGTGAGTTTGTACGTAGGAGCTATGAGCTATTATTTGATGTAGAATGCAGTGAATGTCCATGTGGATACCCAATATCAACCTAACTACACCGGGGTTAGTGTTTAATACTGTAAGAGGTTGTGGTAGCCTTTTTTGATTTTCTTTTCTTTTGTAATTTCTCTCTCAGTCTTTGCAATACTGTCATTTTTGTGGATGAGCTAGATTTTGCATTGCAGTTGCACCCACTTTCGGAGAACAAAAGCAGGATCAGGCTCAATCATCAATGTATAATTTTGTTTTAAATCCTCCCAGTAATATAGCTTTAAAACCCACAAACAAGTCGCCATTCCTAATTGTAATCTCGTTTTAAATCTCACAAGTGGAGTTTCCAATAGAAATGTAAGAATTTGCTGCCACTCAGTAGTTGGGTGGGTTTAAGCAGTGGTGTAGTGGTTTGGTGGAGTTGAACAGTCACAGACCCGATGGGGCGCTTCACGTGGACAGTTCTGTGAGTTCTGTGAAAATGATATATTTTAAACAGCTTAAGATTTACATACTGTATTTTTCAAGAGAAAACTAACAGAATCAACTATTAGACTTTAAAAAGGGATTAACTTACCGTTCATATTAAATTTGTTGTACATTTCTCTTGGCAAAAACATTTTTTAATATGTACACAGAACCAAGTGAAAATCATGGTAAACCAGGTGCCACAGCTTGACTGTATCATTTATACAACACTGATAATACAATTGTATAGATACAATTAACAGGATATAGGATGTCTATAAATTAGATACACAGTTTGATGCAAATTCAAACATTTTAACCTATACTTACTTTCTTCATGTTAACCCTGCCCTTGGCTTTTTTGTATAGAGTGTCACTTACGTCACTTATCCCCAGAGGCGGCGATGTGTTTTGGATGAGGAGGGGAGGAAGGTGGAAAATGAAAAACAGACAGAGAATGAGCATTTGACCCAGGGCTGAAATAGGGAGGTTAACTAGGGAGAAGCCCCTGCACCTGCCCCCTAAATACACAATGGTTACAATTACAGTTCTACACTTTTTTAGAAAGGAAAAAACCACAAATAAATGGTGTGTAAGACTTAAACTGTTATTATTTGTTAAATAATTGTAATTTGTTTTTTATTAAAGAAAACAAATTGAGCTAATGACAATTTGGAGTAAAATGCTTTAAGAATCTAACATTTTGTACAGTAGTGCACTAAACTACTTTACATACTCCACACTCTAACACCTCATAAACGCCTCTTTGAATGATACAGTATCGGTTTTAATAACTTTTAATGCTTTTCCTGACAGGATTATTTATGTATTAATGTTTCTGTATTGAAACCTGCATTGACTGCCAAATGTTTCAGGCATAAAGGTGCGTGCGGGACTGTAAATCACTTAATCCTGTGTTTCTGCAAAAAGGCGTGAGAAACAAGGATGGGCAAGTGGTACACCTAGGAATGTGAACATTTTCCACTATACAGTAATCCGTCACGTATCCGCCCGTCACATATCCCCCCAACCGTTTATCTGCCATGATCAATCTCTTCAGCAACGTTAGTTTATTATTGAACAGAGAAGATTAGTTCAGCAATGTGGAGTAGTGGTTAGGGCTCTGTACTCTTGACCCGAAGGGTCGTGGGTTCAATCCCAGGTGGGGTCCACTGCTGCTGTACCCTTGAGCAAGGTACTTTACCTAGATTGCTCCAATAAAAACCCAACTGTATAACTGGGTAATTGTATGTAAAAAATAATATGATATCTGTATAATGTGAAATAATGTATAATGTGATATCTTGTAACAATTGTAAGTCGCCCTGGATAAGGGTGTCTGCTAAGAAATACATAATAATAATAGCAATAATAATAACAATAATAATAATAGATCCAACCAAAGGTTTCGTACAGTGTTGTATGTTCTCCATGCGCAACCATTGCTGGTAGTGTCACGTAAGCTGTTCAGTGTGTAAATAAATCCTCATCACCTGCGGGGCAACAACTTCAACCTCCGTCTGTCTGTCACTCAACAGGGAATTGTACGAGTCCTGCAGGATTCATGGCAGTCCTGCAGGAACTGTAATAGAATCCTGCAGGAATTGCACTCGAGTCCTGCAGGATTCATGGCAGTCCTGTAGGACACAAGCACTTGTATTGACCATTCTGTGGCACAGATTTACAGGTATGAACTTGATCAATATTTTTAAAAACTGTAGGATATGTTAAAAAAAGGTAATATTAAAATATGATCAAAAGAAGAGATATGCCTGCATTTGTTGCATGTAGTTAAAAACTTGGGAAACCCTTAATTAAGGAAAACTTCCATTTGCATATGTACTTTAGTTTTGAAGCTAATCACTATAACATACATATGGACACAATGATTAACAACACAGTATTTGAATGCAATTAAATATTTTATTCACAAAATTAAATGTTACAGTACTGATGCATAACAATTTTTAACTGATAAATTATTAAATGAAAATAAGTAGTTTATGGCATTTCAAATGTTAAAATACAGATACAAAGTAAAGGGAGGGGGGTTTAGCTAATTTTACACTACATCTTTACATTTTTATATACAACATTTCCCACTGAAGACTAGTAGCAACAAAAACAATCCGCAGAGGGATCACAGGATCTGAACAAATATATTACATAGTTTAGAAACATATGTATTAACATAGGTGTAAAGAAGAGACAAACATGTTTAATGCTCTAGAACACAATGACTTACATATATCTCTTAATGCTGAAATTTGCATATTTCCCAATTAGCATTACAACAGCCAATTAAATCACATGAAAGCACAAAGCAGGCAGAGCTCATTTGCATACGAACTCCAGATTTAGCTGGCCAGTTAAATATTTAGCTAAATGTTAAATCTTGTTAAGAGATTTAAGATTTAGTTAAATATTTAGCTAAATGTTAAATCTTGTAACTAGATTTATAAATTATATCTGAATGTACACATTTAAAAAAATATTTATTTTCACAACATTTATAAATCTAGGAAAAAATACAAGATTTAAGTTAAATCTGTGAAAAAAATATTAACTTTTTTTTTCACATGGGACCCCATAGTGATCGCTTAAATAAAGTTTGCATCCATTTGTTTTATTTTTACAACTTGTGAAAGAAACCATAGAGTAGCCTAGTTTGGTATCTTATTTACCAAATTCAACTTTGATTCTGCATTTTTGAAAATGTCTAGCTTAAGGGTTTTTTTTGTTTGTTTTTGTTTTTTCAATGAGGAAATTGATAAGTACAGATAAAAATACGCTGGGTCCTGACTACAGTATTTGCGCTAAACGAGCATGACTGTACAGTACAGTGTTTCAAATGGTTTTGTATATTTGGCATTTCCGTGTTTTTGTTTTATGACAGGTAATCGAGATATATTTTTTAAATTCTATACATTCCATGTTAAACTAGAGCATCAAAGTGCATAGCTATTTGTTTTACATTAGAAATAAACACAAATGATTTCTTTGGAAGTTCTTGTGGCTTTTGTGGTTATATGGGTGAGTGTTTTCAAATGTTGTAAGCCTAATGTAATGTAAGTAATCGTTTTAGGCCTGTTATTTGAAATGTTTTGCCATTATTTGTAGCTGCTCTGGTGCAAAATCTCTCAGCCTAAGTGTACATGGAGGTTTTAAATACTCGTTCACCATAAGTACTACCACTGACTGACACGGTTTTTATTTATTTACTTACTACCGTCCTGCCATTATATATATATATATATACTTTAGTTACAGGAAGGTAATAAAATATCGACATTATGAGCTAAGATCTTACTGAATGTGTAGCAATACAACGCATATTGATAAAATAATATATTGATCACAGACATGTCAAGTCTCACATTTGAGATACAATATGAGAACAGATTAAAATAATTAAATCCTTTTTCCTGTAGGCTTTGAAAAAACACACAAGGTACAGGATTTAATAAAACTTTTAAAATGGCTTAGATAATTAAAGAATAACTTGCTAGAAATATCAGCTTTTTGAACAAATGTATTCTTCATCTTGTTTAGAATCACTTTTCATATGTTTGTTTCATAGGTTGTTTTCTGCACATGTTTAAAGCCTGTTTTTTGACAGCTTTCACATGATGGTTGCTGAATAACTTCACATAACTCTCACACAGCTTCTATACAGTCGGTCTAGTGGATCACATGACATGTCTCTTAACCACAATCATGTGCATATATTTCACTGTTCTTACTGTACTTAACTTCTAATAAAATAGGAAATCATTTCAAACATGCGCTCTGTATTTAGAATATTAAGTTAGACATACTACATCCTTAACATAAGACAATTTATAAAGACAGTATTACTTCACTAACCATTCTGTTTCTGTCACACTGGAAGATATTATCATTATTCATACTGATTTAACTGTCAGGACCTAACCAATACAATACACCAGCTGCAGTGATTTTTATTAATTACACAAGAACAAAATGCGACAGGGACAGCTGAAGGACATCTAAAAAATCTAAGTACAGTATTAATATATATCGACAGGGTCTGAATTATTCAGTTTTTCATTTGTGCAGGACTTTGTTGTTCACACACAGAAAGGGATTTTTTTCCCTTTCAATGTGCATTTTCAATTTAGCACTTTATATTCAAAGAACTAAGGATTAAATTAACCGTTGTTAGCAAATATTTTAGCTATTACTAATTTAAGAAGCTTGCTCAGATGTGACAACTGTGTATTTGATAATAATAATCAAACTGTCTGAACATACGGTATGCGGTTTTCACCTTACAATGGCAAGTTTAATCTCTTTTCATATCCAAAGAATTTGTCTAATTTTTACAATTGTAATATAACACAACAGACTAGGAGCCCAGTTTTGATCAGTGCAAGGCACTAATGCTGACACAAAGGTTGTTGGCGTCTGATTATGGGTTGCTGAGTTGCCACAATCAGACTTTACCCTGCAAAGCGATTCTGGTACAGTACCATGATTTGTATGCCAGGTGTCAGCCAGATATTAACATGTTAATCTCTGTGCAAGAACAAAAATATTAAAAACACCTGCTGTTGATTAAAGCAACTACACTACTTCTAATGTAAACTAGCCTAATCTGCAAGCGTATGTTTTTTTTATCAACCTAGTTCCAAACACCTATTTCCACATCAATATGAACAATAGAAAGTATGTGGTTTCACAGTTTACATTTGCACCAATCTTAACATAACTTGTCTGTAGTTTTTACATAGCTTAATCCAGTTTTGATTTGTAGTCGACAAGCATTAAATCGAATCAGTTGAACAGAGCTGCCCTGTACCGGTCCAAGAGAGACAGTCTGGAGTTGGAGCCAGCCCGGAGCTGGTCCAAAAGAGACAGCCTGGAGCCGGACCAATGTAGCTTTGCATTCTAAATGTCAAGCCAAAAAGAAATATGCCCTAGCCAGGGCATGGTGACACCCTTTACTTTGACTGCACCCAGCTACCTCCAGACCCTCATCTCTCCCTACACCCCCACTCGACCACTCCACTCCTCCTGCACTAGAAGACTGGCTCTACCTCCTCTACGCTCCCCTGCCTCCAGAACCCGCTCCTTCTCCACCCTCGCCCCGCAGTGGTGGAATGACCTTCCTACAGATGTCAGGACTGCCCAGTCCCTGACCACCTTCCGGCGCCTCCTCAAGACTCACCTCTTCAGACAGCACCTGTAGAACTCCTCTTTTTTTCCCCCTGGACACTTATCACTCTTCCTTAAATGCGCTTTACTTGCTTTTATCTGCCCCCTATTTTACTGCATTTAATCCTGTACTTCAGAGTACTGTAATCTGTCAAGTGTTATTTAATCTGTAGTATTTTGTATTTAATTATATCCTGATGCAACTGTCACTGACACTGTTATCTGCTCCATTATTAAATCGTATTTTGTCATACTTGTACTTGCTAGAACCAAAGTCATTGTATTTATCTTGCTCTTAATTGTATTATTACTTGTACTGTGATTCTTGAAATGTATTTGTTTACGACTGTAAGTCGCCCTGGATAAGGGCGTCTGCTAAGAAATAAATAATAATAATAATAATAATAATAATAATAATAATAATAATAATAATAATCTGTATTTTAACATTTGAAATGCCATAAACTACTTACTTTCATATACTAATTTATCAGTTAAAACTTGTTAGGTATCAGTACTGTAACAATTAATTTTGTGAATAAATTGCCACTTGCATAAATTATTAATCTAAAAATCAAATAAATCAATTTTCTTTGTTTTGAACCTCTACAAACCAACAACCCAGTGTATAAATTGATTAAATATAGCCCCACGCACAGTCACTTTTGACAGGCTTATTTTGAATAGAATTCCATGTTTGAAGGGCCTTTGCATGCATACAGGAAATTCAACCATAAGACACAAGTTAACTGAAAAAGAACAGCATTTATTTACATTAATAGACATTTTATATTTACGCCCCCCCACCCCCCCCGCGCCCGCCGGAACGAAATCAACACTACGCCAGTGTTATTACCCAACAGCAAAGAATCTCCATCCACCCCCCAAACTAAATCCTGGCTACGCCACTGATTTAGAATTATATACAATGGAGTATCTATGTACATATGTCAATATTTAGTCATACACAAGATGCAATTTTTCCTTGAAATAGCTTCTGATTAGCTACAGCCTACATGCTTTTGCATTTCTCTAGTTTTGTGTCCTGCTCTGTCTGCAGCCAACTGGAACCATCTCTTTACAAGGCATTCAATTATTGATGTTAAGCTGTTCTTTCTAATGGCACCTGCAGAATTATCCAGTAACCGCAATCATTCAGAAATTAACGTCAGATTTCTAAATAAAATTAAATTTAGCATCCCCTAATTAAGACTGCCCATGTTACCTGTTCTAGCTTCCATATCAGTATTATTTAACTTATTATTTAAATGCACAAAACATTAATTTAATCTATTTCATATATTTTATGTACAAATTTAATACAGGAATACAGAATAAGAATACAATAGGCACACAATGATTGCAATGCTAAATATTACAGCAAACCATGAGCAATTCCCGTCAATGATGGCTCTACCGTGTGATAGTTGACTGTGACGGGAGTTATGTGTCCTGAGACGAAGGCAAGGGTGCTAACGGAAGTCAAGGTCAACTATCACATGGTAGAGCCATCATCAAGAGGGCACTATCACTGTTAGAAAATGATTTTTAAAACATAGATTTACCTTGAACTTGTACTGATTCGTCGGGTACCTTTCCGCTGAGTAAAGACGTTCTAAGAAAAGTGTCCCGAACATTTTTTAAATAAAGAACAAGGATGACATACATATAAAGAGACAAACAATGAGTTTTTGTTTAGTAAATATATTTTTATTTTTTTATTTATAATCTGGACATTGCCTGAGAATCCAATTTAAAATCAATCTGCGTACGACTCCATCGTACACGGACTGTTCAGTAATTGCTCCGTTCATTCCTCAGGTAATCTCCAGATTATAAACAAGTTAATAAAAAATAAAAATCATTTTTGCTGAATTAAACAATGTTGCATTTCCTTCAAACTGATTATTATTTTATCTTCTGCAGACGGGAGCATTTTCTTTTTATGACAGTAAAATGCCAGTGACAAACTGTAATAAAGTGAATTTAAAAATATCTGTGGGAATATTTTAGCTTTAGGCTCATTACTTGCAAAATAACGTAAAATGTATGTTTCACAATATCACTAAAGTAAGGCATAAGGCATGTCCGGAATACAGCTTTTAGGATGCTTTCCGCACCTGTAATACTATGCAAACACAGCTATTCTGTGTGGTATACCGGCTTAATAAACATTTGTGCTGCTCTGGAAATAGTTTCTAAAAATAATTTTTAAACAGTTGAATATGTGAATATGTAATGCATACATCTGTACTCAAAGTGCAGATATGCTGCTGATGTATAACCTAGACTGAACAAAGACAGTAGAACCATGAATATCTGAAATCTTGACTTGAGATAAGTCCGGGTTTACAAGCAAATTGTAAAACCCACACACATTCTGCTTAAGATGTCTCGCATTACTTCTGAAATATAGGTATAGCATGGAAGTGTCTTTTTCAAGTCAAGACTGACTGCATGGCCTGCATGCATCGGCAACAAGAAAACGAAATATCCTCTATACAGCAGTGCTGGCCCAAAGGCATTTTTTTTAAATTACAAAAAACTATTTCAATAGGAGTTAAAGAAGCTGTTATTGCTAGGTGCTACTTTAGAGTATGCAGTAGTTCAAAAGATAATATTTTCTCCATTGATCATGTCATACACAAAGCTTGCTTCTGAACATCATGAAAGGCAAAATAGTCACCAGTTCCTCAGCGTAACAGAATTGAAAGGGAATATGTGAGAAGTCTGTGGAAGCAATAATCTCAAGAGCTTTGTCCAACAAAAAATCAACTTTTGATATTTTCTCTGTCACGCTGTTTTATAATGGTAAATAACTTACTAAGCTGAGGAAAGAAGCAGCATTCTTATTTTCAGCTGCAAGGTCTAGTAAGACATTTAAATGAAAGTACATCAATTACATACAGTTTCCTACAGTACTTGAAAGTAGAACAAATGAATACATTCAATGAACTTGCCAAGAAACATGGATAGCTTCTAAGTTAACTGACATACTGACAGAACCCTTTAGATCAGTGGTTTTCAAACTTTGTTTTTAAACTGTATCCCTTCTGTCTGAAGGTTTCAGCTCAGGTTCCCCTTACAATTTTCACTTTACTGAATGGTACCATCTATATATATATATACTAGTACTAGTACGGTACTAGTACTGAAAGTAAACTCAGTATGTTCTAAATTCAATACCATATGAAGAATTTTTAGATTATCACATTATCAGTGTGTGTTGCTTTATGTCTATGACTGGAAATTAAAACTGATGAGCAAATTCAGAACATACTTATTGTCCTTGTGTTTGTTTTAATAGTGCCCCCCCCCCCCCCCTTCTGTATGATGGCTGCTTCATTGCTTCACCAAAATGGGAGCTTGATATTATATGTTTGCTTGTTTGTAACATGTATACACAACAAACATCAGATGACAGTTTTGCAAAAGTAGTATCTATTCCCCCCAGGTGAAATGTTTTGCCTCCTATTTTATCTGTGCAGGCCTCCGTTTAAATATTTTATAACAATGGTTACAGACTCCAGGCCAGTTCCTTTAATTACCAGCAAAAATATGTGAAATGCAGTTTTTCTGGAACTTACCATATAAAGAAGACTTGTAGATAATATGTTTTATAATAAGCCTTGCTCTCAGTGAAAATATGTCAGGGGCTCACAAAATACTGTAATAAATCACTCACTTGATACTTACTAAGATAATTTTCAGTATTTTTTTGCTTCTGACCAGCGGCTGAACAAATGCGGCCAAGCTGGTGTCAATTATACTTGATGCTTTCCTATTTTTGGACTTTGTAAACTGAAAGTGGCAAAACCTGTTGTAGAATTAACTGGTTTTGTGGTTATCAAACCATGTGAAAAGCTAATGCATTTTACTACATGCACTTAGCACACAATTCTGTGACTGTGGGGACTAAACACTATAGAACATTATTATTATTATTATTATTATTATTATTATTATTATTATTATTATTATTATTATTATTTTAATTATTATTATTATGGAGAGTGTGAAGCAGAGGGGTAGCGTGAGAGTAACGGGGTTGGGAGAATACCAGACGAGCAGCAGAATGCTGAATAAGTTGAAGGGGGTGAATAGCCGAAGCAGGGAGACCAGTGAGGTGAGAGTCACAATAACTATTTTCTTGGATACAGAAGCAGCCTGCCAAACGAGTAAATATTATCGGCACTGTCAAAGCTTGAAAGATCTCCTGTTTTACATATCATGAAACTGAATTGCAATGGGGAGATGCAGCCTTAACATATTCCAGAATACAAATGCAAGAAATGGTCATCTTTGAAGAAGACATATTTATGACTATTGTTGAACTTGCTGCCACGTTGGCTTTATGTAGTCTTTGAACCCTATAGTGACCTGAAAACGGCTTCATGCCTGCTAAATAATTACGTATCGTGTCAGGACAACGTATAATATGTAATTGATCATCAACTTTAGTTCTGGTGTTTCAGTTTGTCGAAATTAATATAAGTAATGTAGCTGAATGTTGGGTTTTTCGTCAGATCCCAGTCATAGTGAGTTACTGTTCTTGGCTTGCAGCCCACAGGTAGTGCTGCATTACATCTTGGCTTTGATTATTGTTTTGTTGCAAACTTGGTTAATATACTTATCCACCAACTGCATTTCTTTGAATATTTTTTATTTATTTACAGTAGGCAGAATGATCTACATTCAACATCACCGATTTATGACCATTTTTATCAGATCAATGTCCCTTAGTGTCCCTTAGTGTTTACAGTATATAAAGTGAATGTAAGACAAAAATGAAAGGAAGCTTTCATAAATCCCTTACAGCTGCACGATGGACAGCAATTAATTTTATCTTATGCAGTTTTCAAAGAATTTACATAAGTTTGATGTCACAATTATGGCTTTTCAGTTGCAATGGAAAATAAAAAGGGGTCAATTCCAGAGTATGACTGTTGGAAAATAATTGAATAGAACAGCTTAAAAGCTATATTTAAACTGTCAGATTCTTTTAATTCAGACTTTCAAGCAATCGTGTTTCAAAGAAATCATATAGAAATTAAGCTGTGCATAACATATGAGAATGTGTCTTTGTTCACTAAGGATTCTAGAGGCTTTATTTACATTTTTCTTGTGCCTGTTAGCACAGCACAGTCCAACCATGTTTAAAAAGCTAGCATCTACCTATGGACACTTACTACATTCAGTAATTACTTCAGCAAGACATCATATTTGAACATAAATATCCTAAGACATGTTTTAAAGTCCAATATAGATGTATGCCATACATATGCTAAAATAAAAACACACATTGAAGTATGTATAACCATGTACTTCAGACAGGCCATTGGTAATTTCAGCCAGGCTAGAATATTGTTGGATTAACTGTCAGATATTAGAAAACGATTCAGTACCATCAGCCAATTAGATTCCTGCTCTAGGGGGCTTCTACAATTCACCTTTATATCTGTGTATTTATTTAAATATCCTTGAGAATGTACTGCATTTGTTTCTTTTTGTGTAGGGGGAGGCGACGTTAATAATTTCATAAACCCCCTTACAATTGAACAGATGCCCACCTGAAAAAATCAAATCTAGACACGCTGCAGACACAGGTTTTGAACCATATAGTTTAGGTTCCTGTTTCATGCTTGTATGTACCCCTGTATTGCTATCAATAGATTCCATTATGTTTTCAACAGCTACCAAGGGCCTTTATAGTGCTGATGATGTCATCTAAAGGAGACGGATTTCGTTCTTGAACGACTATGTACCCATTCATAAATTGGTTAGCAACAGCCACCCGTCTGCACAAATCATTTTTTTATGAATGTCAATATGGACAACTTTTGGTAGTTTTCAATGCAATGCAATTAACTAGGACAATCGGCAAGTACTTTTATGAAGACCCCTGTGTGTGTTAATTAAATAAATAACAAAACATATGCCCCCCCCCCCCCCCCCACCATATACTGTACATATCACTTCTCATTAAATTGTCAAACACTTTTTAGTAAAACTGTCTTTATTTACATCAAAACACTGGAAATGGCAAATTAGGTAATACAATTGCTAAATCTTTATTAATATAAAATGTATCAACGTAAAGCAGTATAAATACTGTAAATTCTTGAAGGCTTTGTGTTTTCAAGGCAATATACAAATTAAACTTTTGGGAATATTATTTGCAACCTTCCAGAGCTGTAATTAATTACTTTTGAGCCAACTGTGATTCTTAATTAAAACATCAAGAAACATGTCAAATGCACACAGGGAACTGGTGTCTTCACAGCATGCTGTGATCATTTACAGAATGCTGCTGAGGTGACGTTGTCTATTCTGAAAAAGTAGATTAACATGTTATGTAACAGCACTGAATCAGCTTTAATTAAAAGTTTATGTTAAAAAAATTAATTTCAGTTGGCTCAAAATGAGTTCAAAGGGTTTTTGACCACCCCTTAAGATAATGCACAGAACCTTTCGATCAGAGGTGAAAGTATCTTTAATTTCTTACCGGTGTAGTGTTATTTTCAGGTACATAGTAAAAAGTGGTACGCAGGCTCGCACATGCCTAAACAAAGTCTAACAACTTCAGCCAAGAAAGCAGGGAAGCACTCTTTCAAATCTGGTACTTTATGCTATCTTTTTAATTGAATTTATCATATTTTCCAGTCTTACATCTTTGTTAATACAATTTATCATATTTTTCCACCATTAAGAAAATAGTAAGCGAATATTTATGCAATACATTGGATCTTGTAAATTTTTTTACAATTTTTTCTCATTTTGTCTTGTTCATCATGATTTTTTTTTTATTTTTAGAGAAATTGATTCCTGTTTAAGTTTGCAAAAAATAATGTATAATTAATGGTAAATGTACAAGTTTGACAATAGGAAAACACCCATCAGATCGTAATTGATTGCATCTGTACCAAAATCTGACAGTGTACCACTTTCAATGTGACAGCGTACCGCTTTCTAACATAACACGGGTCAAGTTTTGGTATGCATACCACATTCTGACGATGTACTGCTTTCTAACACTAATCCAGGCCGTACCGACTTACTTTCACCTCTGCTTTTGATATAGGGAGTTTATACAATCGTAGATTGCCAGTTAACACTTTAGTTTAGTGATCCTTTGTACGTGCTTATAACCAATCTATAAACACATTATTAATTATGCTATTAACAAATATAAAATATGATTAGAAATAATGAAACTATTGTTAAACACTTTTGCCATTTTTTTTTTTTTTTGCTATTGTTTATAATCTCTTATAACGGATATAGTCTACCTGTCTTTTCAGGTCTGCTTGAACTAAAGTGTTACCGATTGCCATACAGTATTTAAATAACATTTTCAGTAGGTTTAATATGTGACATGCATAGCATAACATACAATAAAAAAGAAGTAGTTAATGTAAAATCATTTCATAATATATTACAATCTTGATAATCATCTTCAATTCAGCGTCTTTTTAAGCTGCAAAACGAAAATAGGACAATGGGGATTTCGTAACACAGATCATTATGTTGGTACAAACATGGGATGTATTCAATTGATCTAAACAGTGGCAGATATAAGTATTGCAGTCCTTTGAAGAAAAAAAACACTGTCTTCAACACTGAAGCAGATGGAAATGCACTAGTAAAACTCACATGTACTATTAGATGCTTGATTGTCATAATCACAGTACACAAATATAATGTTATATTATCTCAGTGGACATATCTAGATATCCTGCTGATTAACTGAACAGACAAAGTATTAAAAAAGTATAAATGGAAATCTAACAAGCCCTCTACTATTAATAACCAGGAAATTATATGTCACTAACACAGATAGGGTAATATGATTAGAGCCTATTATTTAAATCAAATACTTTAAATGGTTGGCTTCAGGCACATCCCGAAGACAAAACAATTAAAGTCCATTGCTTCTCTATACAGTATATTGATTTGCTAATCACCATTTTTCTTTCCGTCTCAATGCACGCAGAGGGGGCCAGTTGAGAATAAATAAGAAGTATATTAAAGTCTAACTGTTGATGTTTCCTGTGAATGCCCATCAACTGCATGAGTAATCCCAGCAGATAGTTTGTTGTAGAAATCATCACTTGGTACCTCTATGGCAAGAAGACAAATAACTTTTTTCTAACTAATGAGCTATATAGATGACTTTAATGAGACCCCAAGGGTCCTGGTTGAAGAAACATCTTGCAAGGAAGGTAGCAAGGATACAGGTTCACTTATGTGTAAAGAGCAGGCAGTTAGCTATGGAAACTGGGAACCTATTTTATGTAACTTGTGGGTAAAAACCTATCATCATATTGAAGTCCTGAGTTATTGAAACTTCAGTTAAGTAAAATGTCATGACTAAGGATGCTTTTCTATTGCCTTTGTTACGATCTTGTATTTATTTTGTTTTGTTTTAGCTTTTTAGTTTTTTAGTTTTTTTTCTGCATGCCAAGGATTTATGATTCATTAGAACAGGGTGTTGAAATATGTTTTGGGTGGCCTTAAAGCATTCTAAAATAAACAAAAATGAATAGTGTTATCAAAAAAAATCATTTCCACAAAACATCACATAATAGTTCTGCTGACATATCAGCCTTTCTGCACACACACAATTCTTGGCAGTATTTAAAAAGCTTACTGGTGCAATATAAACCTTGCCCATTGTTATGCATATATATTGACAGGAGTTCTTAAAATATGAACTTTTATTGAACTATTTTATAAAAGTGAAATTAAACAACTATCCTGTAGCAGAAAGTAATAAAAACCAAGTTGCTTCACCACATAATTTTCACATGATATGCTTGAGCACATTTCTGGGTTAGAGCAAACACTCAGACACTTTTAAATGCTGGTTTCCCTAACCATCTTCACAGCTGCTGAGTTAATAGAACTGGATATGGTCCTTGGTGATGTTATCATACCTGTGAAGGATTTATTAACTTTCTCGTCTTCCTCTTCTGTAATTTGAAGTAATCCATGGCTGTGGCCATCGGTTGTATCTTGGAGCCTCATCTTTGGGATGCCAGGGCATCTGGTGGCATCTGTTTTGCTGAGTCCTCTCACTGTGTTGTTAAGCTATGAATGAAATGTCAGAAGAGGTTTGTTGTTATAAGCAAAGGAAAAATAAAATTGTAAGCCCTGCAAAAGACATACTGTTGATTGTACTGTTTCCTCAGAACCTTTCCGTTTCTAGTTTTGACAAATAACCTTGTTCTTGACTGAAGTTGTTTGATGTTAATTCTCAGAAATAGGTGTGAATTGCGTGTGTCTTTTCCCATAGTTTTTTGAAGTGGACATCCACCAGTTTTCAGCCCATAGCAATGCAAAAACATTATACGGGCACTGCTACTCTGCTTGGGCAAAATAATAACTGCTATTGGCATCCCACACAATTTCACTGCTAACGGTGAGAGTAATTTGGATCCCTGTTGTAAAATGAAAAGGTCACAAACTTAAAAGAACAGAAAGCAGGACTTTCAGACATCATTTCTTTTCCTTAATAATGTTTTACTACAAAACAGCTGCCCTACAAGAGATTACACCGAACAAAATGTTGCACACTAGGTTTATGGAATTTATTGATTTCTTTGGGAAGAAACGAAATAAAAAAAAAAACTGCATATACCTTCAGAAAACAATTGTAGTTGGAGAAGAAAAAATAATAAACTACAGTTTTTCAATCAACATTGATATTCTAAGTCATCTTTTTAAACAAACGCCATCTCTTACAGTAGATAAAAGTGACAAATATATTATTAAAAAGCTCCATGGAAGTATTCATGTTGTTGAGCTGAGTTGTTGTTAAAATATTCATGAAATACACATTGTGGTGGCATTTGTTTAATTTTGAAGTCACTTATGAAAGGCTTTTGTAATGTGAGGTGTGGAAACTCAGTGATTCTAAACAGAAGAGACCCCATATTAAGACCAGATCTAGGTCATACAAGGAGTTTATGGAGAAAGCAAAAATGTATGTATGAATATAATTTTGAGTTTATAGTAATTTATTTTTTAATGGGAATAGGGTAAAGTCAACATGAATTGATTAACCATTTCCACAGTTTTTCCAGTATTTTCCGGTGTGTATTGGCTGTCCACCGATTTCATATTTTTTGTATCGGGGGTGTTTTATCGGGTTTTATCGGTTAAAACCGATAATCAGAAGCCCTAATTATATTGCACAATAGAAAACACGTCATGAGCATATGTACTACACCGTATACATGCTTTTATAGCTTACAGACTTTACAAGAAAACAGGACATATTACACAACCAGTTAACAATTACCTCTTTTGAGCTGAGAGCTTCATTTTCATGGATAGTCACTATAGGGTGTTGAGGCTTCACAGGGTAGAAGTTAAGGATAGAACAGGGAGTAGGGGATAAAAATGCAACATTATACTGTGAATAAGTAGTGTTCTCATATGCACTCAAACTCATATATTAGTATACTACTAATAACATTTTGGATTACATACTATACAATAAAATAAAACACTGACATACTGAAAACTTATTGTATATTAATGGATTTAAATCAATTGTAATGTTAGCATAGAAGATAGAAGGTCATATGTTCAAAGCATTTCTTCCATTCTTTAATTATTGCCTCTTTTTTTAAGGACAAATAATCATGTTAATATTACAAAATTAAAAACAAACACCTTAAGAATGCTTAAGAGGACTTGGTATATATAACTTAGTTGTTTTTTTGTAGGTTTGTGTTTTAAAAATCAGATATTAATTTAAAGACTGGAGTTAACGTTGAAAATATGGACCACATTAACTGTAACAACTCACTCCAGCAATGTGGTACAATGTACATACCTTTAATCTAAACTAACAATTTCCCATCACATAATTAACATTATAAAGAGTACAGATGACTTCTGTTTTGCATAATACATTTAAGATACACATTGTAATGGTTTTAATGACAGTTGTGTTGAGACAGTTAATGACAGTTAAAGTGAGAGGTTCTTGAAAGGATAGTACTCACAACAGAAATTACATGTTATTGTCTACATAAGAAGGAAAAATAATGGCTTGAATCGTAGTAACTCTAAAGAGCAAACAATTCTCTCTTAGGAAGTAAATCTGTAATATTTTCACATCCCAATAATGGTATATATGAGACAAACGACTAGTTACATCATGCACCAGACACTACATTGAAAAGGTGCACGTATCAACGTGAACATAATGAGTTCCTTTTTTATGATTTATACTGTAAATGTAGAAATTAGAAATTCTTCAGTTGTTAGGATGTAAAGAGCATGGGTTATAAATAACAGAGACCACATGCTAGAATCAGCAGAACTACAGTAACAGCTGCACAGCTTGTGAACCAATTACTTTGCCCAGAAGCAGATCCCCCCGTTTCTTCCCTGAAATATTGCACAGTTACAGTTGCAATTACAAAATATCTATTGCCGTGCAAGGTTTATTTCTCATCCAAGGTTTATTTTTCTCATGCTTAAATTTGTCAGGAAAAAAAAAAATGTTTTAAGATCACCTTTTTACCTTAAGTTATGATACAATTATGTGAAATTCAACAAAACTAGATTCGTCTTCTGGATGGAGTCCATTCTTTAGTTTTATATTTCCATTATTTTAATTACCAATCTTAATTAATCCCCTTTGTGTTTGGCTGTGTTCAATTGTTTGGAAGAGATACAAGCACATTATTTTCTTTTATACTCACTTGCATGTATTCTAAATAACCCTGGCTTAATTTCCATAAGAAGATGAAATGCATGCCTCAAATTCCAGCCACTAATGAGATTTCACTTAAGACATTTTACCTCTAGTGATTTCTTTCTCTGGCTTGCAAAAAACATTGTAATCGAATTAAAAAATATATTGCATTTCTTTCCACTCGGGTACTTCCTCCAACACATGCCCCTGTTGCTGTCTGTATTTTGTCAAAATGTATTCTTTCAACCAGGGGCGTCATTTCATAAAAATGTTGAGTGGGGCAAAGTTGTGTCAACATTAAATATTCTCTGTCCCACATAGCATAATGATTGAGATAAAAAGAGGCAGTAATTGGGGCGTCGTTTTCATTGAATGTTTGTGTTTTAAAAGTGGAGACACTTTAATGCTAACCTAATCGTTCTGCTGCCAGCTTCGGAAAGCACAGTTAAGTATAAATGTAACCACATTGTGGTACACCAGACGCAATGCGGCAAGCGAAACTGTGCAACGATGCGACAAAATAAATAGAACCTATACTTTTGATAAGTATCTTTAACACCACAGACGACGCGACAGGCGACATGAGAGCGGCGTGAAATAAATAGGATTGAATCCTAGTTTTTGCAATTTGTCATGTTTCAACAAGGGCATTGAGCAATCAGAGAACAGCTTCAATGCAAGTGGTCTAGCAGAGTGAAGCAGTATCCAAAATGACAGAGGAAACAATAATACTTGCCGTTGAAAAAATACCCAGAGCTTTATGACAAAGGTGATCACAATTATAAAGATACAGATTTGAAAGACAATATATGGGAGTCCATTTCGAAGGAACTGGATAAGACTGGAGAGTATGATTTATTGCCATATGTGTTGAAATACCATCAGAGAAGACACTAATAATTTCCACATCATGTTGACGAATATGCACCAGTCTTGATCCTAGTTTTGTCAATAGCAATTTTTAATAGCTGTATAGATCTGGCAGTTTTCAAACCTGTCGCATCGCCTCTGTGTCGCTTCTGGTGTGTATGGTCGTGTCACTGCGAAAGTATCTTGTCTCCAATTAAAAAATCGCATTTCATCTGGTGTGTGACAGCCTTAACTCTTTATTTAGGGCGTCCGTCTAAATATATCACACCAGATTTGATACATCATATAACCTCGAGTTAAGTTTATTTCACCTGCTTTCCACAAATAATGACACTGTATCAAATATAAATCAATGAACATAAACTGCTAAATAAGCACCACATTCCTGTGAATGTCAAAAGTAGAAATATGTAGCAAAGTTTGAAGTAGCATGTTTACACAGATAATCACGAATAAAATGAAATAAAAGGGGGTAGTGTCTCGCTTTCATCTTGGCAAATTTTTCAACTTCAGTCTGTAAGTCTAATGATTTTATTTTGTTGGGTTAAGAACATAAGAACATTTAAGTTTACAAATGAGAGGAGGCCATTCAGCCCATCTTGCTCGTTTGGTTGTTAGTAGCTTATTGATCCCAGAATCTCATCAAACAGCTTCTTGAAGGATCCCAGGGTGTCAGCTTCAACAACATTACTGGGGAGTTGGTTCCAGACCCTCACAATTCTCTGTGTAAAAAAGTGACTCCTATTTTCTGTTCTGAATACACCTTTATCTAATCTCCATTTGAGACCCCTGGTCCTCGTTTCTTTTTTCAGGTCAAAAAAGTCCCCTGGGCCAACATTGTCTATACCTTTTAGGATTTTGAATGTTTGAATCAGATCGCCGCGTAGTCTTCTTTGTTCAAGACTGAATAGATTCAATTCTTTTAGCCTGTCTGCATACGACATGCCTTTTAAACCTGGGATAATTCTGGTTGCTCTTCTTTGCACTCTTTTTAGAGCAGCAATATCCTTTTTTTAACAAGGTGACCAGAACTGAACACAATATTCTAGGTGAGGTCTTACTAATGCATTGTAGAGTTTTAACATTACTTCCCTTGATTTAAATTCAACACTTCTCACAATATATCCAAGCATCTTGTTGGTCTTTTTTATAGCTTCCCCACATTGTCTAGATGAAGACATTTCTGAGTCAACATAAACTCCTAGGTCTTTTTCATAGTTCCCATATGATATTTATAATGCACAATTTTATTGCCTGCATGCAATACTACACTTTTCTCTATTAAATGTCATTGGCCATGTGTCTGCCCAGTTCTGAATGCTGTCTAGATCATTTTAAATGACCTTTGCTGCTGCAACAGTGTTTGCCACTCCTCCTATTTTTGTGTCGTCTGCAAATTTAACAAGTTTGCTTACTATACCAGAATTTAAATCATTAATGTAGATTAGGAATAGCAGAGGACCTAATATTGATCCCTGTGGTACACCACTGGTTACCTCGCTCCATTTTGAGGTTTCTCCTCTAATCAGTACTTTCTGTTTTCTACATGTTAAACACTCCCTAATCCATGTGCATGCATTTCCTTGAATCCCTACTGCATTGAGTTTGAGAATTAATCTTTTATGCAGGACTTTGTCAAAAGCTTTCTGGAAATCTAAATAAACCATGTCGTATGCTTTGCAATTATCCATTGTCGATGTTGCATCCTCAAAAAAGTCAAGCAGGTTAGTTAAACATGATCTCCCTTTTCTAAAACCATGCTCACTGTCTCCCAGGATATTGTTATCATATAGGTAATAGTGTAGTCAGGGCAGCATAGAGCACTTTTCAAATTTTCAATGAAGACCTCCATTCTTTCCCATTTCCTCTGGTGTCTCACCTCCCCCTGCTGTTGGGAGCATTTTAACCAGAAGTCAGGCAAGCTTGCACAACAGAGAGCTTTTAACCTCACCTATGCAACACTACACAACTTAAATTTTGCATTTCTTTTGACACAGAGTGTTAAATAAAAGTATTTAAAATAATCCTTTCAGTCCTCAACGCATCATTTAAAAAGGACCAAAAAAGAACCCTTTTAGTTTTAGTGGGAAGTTATAATCCAGATACTCTTGTTAAAAGAAATAAAATGAACACTATTTTGTTGTAAATATATAAACAGGTTTGATTTCTCTTCTTAACCACCTCTATAAAAACTACACATAGGTGCGTCCCCTACACTTAACATGACCATTCATTTACAGGTTTCAACTGAAAAGGATTTAGTAAGAGAATTTCCTGTGATTTGAATCCCAACTGCATTCAGTAGGAGCTGCAGCAGATGAGGAATGCATCAGATCCGCATAACCCAAGGGTTAGCGGTGCGAGCGTGCAACCTCAAGGACACTGGTGCCTAATGAAGGTAGGGAAGGATCTACCACATTAAGGCAGTAGAACCTGGAGAAAGTATGCGGCGTAGGATGCCCAAGATGTAGTCAACCCTCTGGTAGAGTGCGCGGCTACCCACTTAAGTGGGGGCAAGCCGGCATTGTCATATGCAGTCGAGACTGTGTCCACAATCCAGTGCCACAGTTGCTGCTTCAAGAGGGCCTGTCCTAGGGTCCGTATATCGTGACAAACAAAGAGCTGGTCAGAATGATGCAGTGCTCTTGTCCTATCCACGTACCACCTCAATGCCCGCACCGGGCATAGGGAGTTCAGTCGCCTATCTTCTTCTGAAGAAAACGGAGGTGGATGGAAAGACTCCAGTTCCACAGACTGGTTCATGTGGAAGACTGTGATCACCTTAGGGAGGAAAGCAGGGTTTGTTCGTAGTGACACCCTGCTGCCATCAACCCAAATACGAAATACAGGAGCTGTGTACCGATAGCGCCTGTAGCTCACTGACCCACTTTGCAGAGGCGATAGCCAAGAGGCTGTCTTCATAGACAGGTACTTGAACTCTATGGAGTGTATGGGCTCAAATGGGGCCTTAGTGAGAGCCTCCAGCACAATATCAAGGCTCCATTCCGGGAGAACATCCCTCCATGGAGGGCATAATCGCAGAGCACCCTTGAGAAAACAGATTGCCAAGAAATGCACATCCAGAGATACAGAATTGACGGGGGCATGGCACGCAGAAATCGCCACCAGATACACCTTCAAAGTAGAAGGTGACCTATTGGCAACTATAACTGGCATAGGGCAAGATACGGAGTCATGACCTCTAGTGAGACACCAGTTTTGAAAGTATCTCCACTTATAGGTGTATAACAACTTAGTAGAGCTTGCCCTAGCATTATGTAATGTGCCCTCAACCGTGTCAGATAGCCCTAGAGCTGTCTAGCAGTCCCGTTCAGGGGCCAGACTCATAACTGGAATCTGCCTGGTTCCGGATGCCAGAGGGTGCCTTTTGCCTGACTGAGGAGATCCAGGCAAAGCGAGATCTCCCAGGGCTGGCCTTGTAGGAGCTGGTACAGGGTCGAAAATCAGATTCTCCTGCGCCACCAGGGGGCCACTAGGAAAACTGTGGCCTTCTCTAACTAGACCTTCTCTAGGAAGGCCGGGAGCAGCGGTATTGGTGGGAACGTGTAAGGAGCGTACTGGGCCACTCGTGGTCTAAGGCGTCGACGCCGAGTGGACCGCCTAAGCGGTGGAGGGAGTACCACAGGGGGCAGTGTGTCACACTGATCGAACTGTATCTTCCCGAACCATTCCAAAATGCGCTCCACCACCTGAGGGTGGAGCCACTACTCTGACGGATGTGTACCCTGCCTCTACAAGAGGTCCGCTGCCCATTTCGCCACTCCGGGAAGATGCGTCGCCCGTAGGGACAGCAATTTCTGTTGGGCCCAAGTCAGGAGCCAGAAGGCAATGCGATCCAACCCCAGGGACCGAAGGCCACCCTGGTGGTTGACATACACCACCACTGCAGTGTTGTCTGTCCAACACGTGTTCCCCTTGGAGCTGGTGAGTAAGGTAAACCGCCTGCAACTCAAGCATGTTTATGTGCAGGGATGTCCAACGGCCCGACCAGGTGCCACGGACTCCTCTGCCGTCCCAGACCACCACCCAAACCAAGCTGGAGGCGTCCGTCATCACCACCTGATGGTTCACCACCGCTCCCATCCGCATGCCTTCGCGCAGGTGAGAGGCCCGCCTCCACCAGCGTAGGGCTGTCGAACACGAGTGAGATACTGTCAGCCGATGGTGTCTGTCGTGCTTCAGATGCAAGTGGAATGCATTGAGCCACGCTTGAAGCGGGCGCATGCAAAGTAAACATAGCTCGATGGCTGATACAGCTGCAGCCATCAGACCCAATAATTTCTGTCACAACACCAAGGTAACCCTCGATCCCTGCCAAAACAGGGAGAGGCAATCTTGAATAGCCGCGCATCGTACTGGAGTCCAGCCGGATCCTCAAGAACGTTGTGCACTGCACAGGTGTAAGCTTACTCTTTGCATCGTTGAGGGTGAGGCCCACCTTGCCAGATGCTCTGTCACAATCGCCGTGTTGGCCACTTCTCTTTCTCGCGACTGGGAACAAATCAACCAATCGTCGAGGTAGTTCAATACTCTGATCCCCTGCAACTGCAAGGGGGCCAGGATAGCATTCACACACTTTGAAAACGTACGAGGAGCTAAGGAGAGGCCAAACGGTAGCACGGAAAACTCGTAAACGCTTCCCTGAAAGGTGAAGCAGAGGTGCTTCCTGTGCACGGGACGAATTGGAACGTGGAAGTACGCGTCCGTGGGAGATGGGGTCTACGAGACAAATGGCTCACTTGCGCAGCATGGCGGTCACTTCCTGCTGAAGTACTGAGACCTGGAGAGGGTCTGTCACAGATGTATTTGTGACACCTCGGAAGGGAGGAGGCCCCATGCAGAATTGTAGCGCGTAACCAATGTACACGGTGGTGAGCACCCAGGTGTCTGAGGTGCAAGCCAATATTGCAGCTGGTGTGTCATGAAGGGATGGGCCTGATGCCATAAGCCTTCTGGGCTCCTGCTGGGGCTGCTGAGGTGGGGGAAGAGCATGCTGAGGTGGCTGCCTAGGGCGATGGCCCAGCGTCTTTTGGGACGCTGTTGCGTGGACACGCCATGCCCTGCGTTCCTCCTGCCTTGCGGGAGGGCCCAGTTGCCTGCTGCTGCGGTGGACTGCAGGCAGTGCCTCAGGTCACCCAGCGGAGCTGTGGGGACAGGGACCGTTCGGGTTATAGTGCGTGTCTGGGGAGATTGCCCCGTGTCGGAGCACGGGGAAGGAGTAGCGTGGCCACTTGCTGAGAAGCTTTGCATTCTTGGTGGGAGCACTGCAGAATCTCCTCCACTGCTTGCCCAAAGATATGCCCCGGGGATATCGACACGTCTAACAGTGCCGCCTTATCCGCATTGGGCACCCTCGTCTGTGACAGCCATAGCTGTCTACGAGCCACCACCAGGCTTGCCAGGCTCTGGCCTAGGGCTTGCCCTTGAAGGCCGGAGATCTGGAACAGCGTTCCTGAAAGAAAGTGTCATTCGGAAGCCACCGGCTGAGGGAGCAGGGCTTCCTGTAGTATGCCATCCATATAGGCAGTCAGGATACTGCGGGTTTGGGCAGACAGGACACTTAGGTAAGCCCCCCACTGGCGGAGCCTTGACCAAGGCCGCAATGGTGGAATCTACTGGGGGAAAACCCACCAGGCCCAGCTTGCCCACGCCTTCCACGGAAGTAAGCAGGGCCGCTTGCTTCAGCACACTCCGGAACACGGACTGGCGTCGCTCAGCCGCTGTCGTCCAAGGGACCTGAAAAAAGGTTGCAGTGCATCCCATCAGTGCCGACATGGTGCTGGAAAGCGGGGGCACACTAGCCTCTGAGGCAACCTTGGAGCTAGGCTCTGCCTTGCGTCCTCCTCCTCTGCCATCAGTGCAGGCGATTCCAGCTCACCCTGAGCTCCCCTTTTGGAGACAGGAGCTGGTACTGGGGTGGGCACTGGCAGAGCTGGAGCTGTGGCCAGAGCAGCAGGAGCCTGCTGCGGAGCCAATAACTCCAGGATCTGGGCCATCTGTGCCTTGAGGTCCATTATGTCCCTCGCCTGCCTCGAGCGCTTAACCCGCTTCGCTTGCGGAGATGAGGAGCGGCTACGAGGGGTTGGCAACTGAGGGGCTCTGGGACAATTGGAGGAGTGGGGGGACTGTGGCCCCCAGGGCCGCTGACTGCTCGTCCAGAGGGGACAGAGCCTCCACCCCCATGGCCCTAGCCAGCCTATATTGAAGCACCCGGGGCTGAAAAGCCGCGCAGATGTCGTAAAAGGTGTCATCACTGAGGGTTGAATTGGCGTGCTGGACACCCAAGCACCGCGCATATAGAGAATGTTCATCCTCCTGGGGCATGTTTGCCCTGCAAGCATGGAACCACGACATGACTGCCATCACTCAATACTGCCGGGTATATAAGCCTTAGGCGACACACACTGCCTTGCACGGAGTGCAAGGCATGGGAGCGCTTAAGCACTCTGTGCACCGAGGGCACCGCATGCATGGGTTATGCGTGCACCGAGGCACTAAAGTACCGCGTGCACTGACTCCAAACTCCTTGCACCGATATAAGAACATGATTGTTAAAATGTGCTCCATTTTTGAGTCATTTTTAGTCAAAGCAAAGGCCTTTTAAATACCAGCTATATTACTCTGGTGTGCCTGCAGGCAACTATACTGGAGGTCAATTTATTTGAAGGAGATAATAAGGTAAGAGTACCACTATCATGGTAAGAAGGGTGGTATTAACTGAAATTAATTTTGCATTAGAGCTGATTACATGCCATGAAAAAAATGCCATTGGGACATTTGTAAATTATAGCGGAAGCAAGGAATATAATCATGAGGAGTGATAACAACATCTCCAGTCATAACTCTGCTTTTAACACTGGAGCGTGACTCGAGCCCTATTAGTGTATATATATATATATATATATATATATATATATATATATATATATATATATATACCCTCTGTATAAAAGCTTAGAAGCAAAAGAAAAGCATTGCAATACCAGTGTATTATTCCCAAGAAACCATCGCAGAGCCTTTGGAAAACCTCGCAGCAATGGCAAATAATGCAGTGGTACTGATATTAGGGTGACCACATAGTTCCATGTTCACTTGGGCAGTTAAGGTTTATTACATTAAAAACATATTAATTGTCCTACTCTGGTCTGGTGAACCTGGAGCAATATGGTCACCCTAACTCAAATGGTGTCTTTCAATTGATTACCAATGTGAACTGATTCTCAAATATGGCACTATTCTACCAATTCTACCAATTCTACCAATTGTCCATCCCATTGAGACTGTCCCAGGCTAACACTGATGACTTCTGTCACTATTTTTATTACATTTTCTGGCACCTGTTCATCAAAGGGCATACAAGGTCGGGTAAACAAAGCCTATGTTTACTGATCTAGCAGGCAAATGAATGCAAAATGCAAAACTACATGTATGACAGGAAAAAATAACAATAGTGTATACTACCTGGACTTTCAGTAGAAATACACAAACATGCAACAAGTAAATGAGCCGGTTCTTAAGCAATGCATTCACTAAAGGTTCAATAAATTGCAAGAGGGGCTATTATAAAAATCTAAACTGTAGTGGATCTCAATACTGCTGCTCAAAGGTGATATTAAAACAAGTAAGAAATTAAATGTTAGGGAATTGTAGAAGATGCAACACATGTATTACTAGAGAGGTTACTGCAGCCCAACATCTCCTGAAATAGGACAGGATTTAAATAATAATATGAAAAAAGCAGAAAAAAAAAAAAAAAACATACAAAAATAAGGAGAGGAAAAGGGAGTACATTAATCCCAATAAAGAATGCATGGCAACAGCTCACTTTGTTGTACAATGAGCCAAGACTCAGGGGAAGGTTAGTTTGGTAGGTAGACAGAATGATACAAGTGAATGTATGGTCCAGGAGTCAGACATTTCACATTAGAGAATACGAGTGGCTTTGACAGAGAAATGTTCCTGGAGACAGGAAGGTCTGGCACAGGTAATGACAGAAGGCAGGATAAGAAACAAAGGAAGTCAGGAAGGAGGAAGGGAGAGAAGGGAAGGCCTCTGTTTGTAGAGAAAATGTGATTTATGGTCAAATAAAATATGATCTGGGTGAACTAAGCAAGGGTTAAAAAGCATGGACAAATGAACAAATGACAAGATGAGGATTATGTGAGTTATATCCTTTTTTTGGCATCCCCACAGTCTTTTTATTCCAGTAGTCCTCAAAGCTATGCCCCAGGATAAAATGTGTGCCTGTTACGGCAATTTAAACTGGAACACAAAGTCATTTGATTTTATGGCTTGTATGCTATTTGTTCAATCTGTATTTTAATTTAATTTCATTGTATTTTACATTTTGGAATAAGAAGTTAGTTAAATGTCAATAGAGCAAAATGCCCTTGACTTTCTGAAACACAAATGTGCTAGTGGACAAAACACTTTTCTATCTGCATGTCTAAGTTGAGGACCACTTATTAAGTTGTATTGTTAATTTCCTTTTATTCATGTTAAATTTCCCAGGTTACATTTGCAATGTGAAAATAAATGTTATTTAACAGTAAAAGTAAAGCATGAAACAAGATTACAGCATACTTTTCCTTACAAAATAAAAAAGCCATGCTTTATTATAACAGCATAGTGACTAATACATGGAGCCCAGTGCGTGTACAGTATGTTTATTGTGCTATTTTTGGTGATCGCTGAGGAGACTTTTCATATCCTTGTCAGATATATAAGTGGATATGTATAACTGCAGTGTTTAAAAATGAAAAATAAGTTATTTTTGGATATACACAAAAAGTTAAAATGATTAAACATACACAAAATCAAAAAGGAAAAAAAATAATACAACTAATTGAAATAACATCTCTTGAAGTGAACAAGTAATATTTATTAACAGTATACTATTCTATTGAGTTTTATAACATATTATATTATTTGCCACATCTTTGTTTAAATGTATAGTATTTCCGTATAAATAATGTAAATTGTGTTTAACTAATATATCAATGTGATTATATTTTTTCATCACATTTTCTGGCAGTGTTTTATGTCAGTAAGTCATTGTTTGTGAAAAGTCTACCTGTTGAAGTTCAGCATCTGAAGTCTCTTCAAGGTAATGTCTGAATGGATTGGGCTGATACTCCTCTCTCTCTTCCGGAAATTTAGGAATAACAGCTACTGGTCGTATAACTCCAGGCTTGGTCTACAAGCAGGAACATATTTACAAAAGTTAATGTCTGTTTATCATATATATATATATCAGAGGTCGGCACATGTACCCGGGTTTTAAATTACCCAACCTGAACCGGGTCTCTTTTTACTACCCGGGTATCGATTATTAATTTTTAAAGAGAATTTAAAGAAAATGTAGCAAATATGACAATGCAGTTGTAAGTGCGGGTCTCTGGCTGCAACATAATGATGAAAATCCTTACCCCCGCCCCTGGCCCGACTCGACTCCGAGCCAGATTCAGGTGTCTGTGAGGTCGGAGTTTCACGATTTGGTTCTCGCTCAGCTCGACAAATAGCCAGTGGAGAATCAACAGTACCCGTTCCGTACCGAGCCCTCACGGGTCGGATGTGCCAGTGGAGAATATACTAGAACTTGGTTTTGGAAATTGAGCAACTTTTCTAAAGGCAGTTCATTATTGTTCCTGTTAAATGTCTTTAAACATGTAGGGGTAGATGTACTAAGATGGGCCAGTCGTAGTGCAAACTTACTGCAATTTGCATTTTCATTGTGACAATTAGCAAAGTTTTGAAAAGAACCATAATATACTAATTTAAATATTTGTTGCGTTTTCTTAGCAAGATCACTAGCATTCTACACTGCGAGAGTCCTGCGGCATTGTTCATATAAAAGGCAGGAGTTGAGTTGTGGTTTGCTGCAGCAGAAGGATAACGTCTATATATGCAAGGGTGCAAGACTCAAAAAAACATTGTTAAATGTAAATGTCATCTGTACAATGCATTCTGTTCTGTCTTCATTTTACCTATTTTAATACTGTTATATAAATAAAAGGCAGTTTAATCCCATCAGATTCTGTAGTGAGGCACCAACCTTCACCCCCAAAATGCTTTTCATAATCATACAGTAGCCCCTCGCTAAACTGGACATATTTGTCCGACATAAGGAGGTGTCGAGTTTAAAAACAATACAATAAAATCACACACACCTACATTTATAGTGCTCAATGCATTTTAAAAGTAAATCATTGCACTGAAATAACACTAATGTGTTCTGAGTAGGCTACACATTACATTATGTAAAAATATAGATTTGTACAGTAGGACTATACAGTATACTGTACAGTAGTAAAATCCAATGAATACGTAGCACGCATTATTTTTACTTTAGCCTATCGGTAACACAAAATAAGTCATGCTGCTGCATTGTACACCAGGACTTATTAAAATAAAAGATTACTTTAAATTGAAACTAAATGATTGTAGCGTTTTTTTATTATTATTATTTTTAACTTGGCCTACTTAGTAGCCTAAACAATGAACACAAAATAGATCACGGTCCTGTAAGAAGCTCAGGATGAGCTGAAGGGGTTAGTGGCACATGTGTTTCCAACACGTTCGGGAAAACCAGACACGTCATAGAAATGTGTTTTCAAGGCTTGTAAGTACACCCTGACTTTAGTGAAAATTAGGTACTTGGGTGTTCGCCTCAAAAATGCACTGAGCAGAACTGGCAACACACGAGAAAAAGCGGACTGGGAAATGCAGCAACAATTGCAACTGTTTAAAACATGCTTTCAAAAGTTCTTAACAAATCGATGCAATTGTAAGTGTTGCAATTGTCGGCAGCTTTAGTACATCTCATTATAATATTTGAGAACCCTCATTTGCACTCTCCCCACCCCCTTTTTGCAAATTTATGCAGGAACGCCCATAATTACATATTCATCTAAGATTGAACAGCAAAGAAAAACTGCTGCTGCAAAGCATTCCCTAAAAAGTCGCTAACAGCATTGCACTTGTTTAGCACATTTCACCCTAGACTTCCGACTCGTTTGCAACTGGTTTACGACTATTGCGACAGACGCTACACTTTAGTACATCTACCCTATAATCTTTGAGTAGGACCAGATACAGTTAATTAAGCAATTTTTAAAATCATTCCATGTAATTTTAAAAGAAACAGTTTCTAATACATACCAGTTGTTTCTCAGCAAAACCAGATTGCAACAGATGGAAAGAGGCCTATTGGAATAATAATAGTAAAAAGTGAATTAATCTTGCTCTTTGATTTTGTTTTTAGAATGTTCTACAGATTATGTAGTCTGTCTGTAGAAACTGTAGTACAGTAACTCAGACCATGGTTAATTTTTAATACATTTAAATACTTTGGATGCTGTTGTTGCATGAAGGTGACATCAGAGTGTGTTTTCAATTGTTCCATACATTTTAATACAAGTAATCTTTCTAATCTCGTCAGTGTGCTTTAACTTTACAGCTTTATAGAAATACTCAAAGTGATTGTCAGCTTACAAAATAATTCCATACATTTTTCCCTCCATGCTCATCCATTCACGGCATAACTCTGAAATATGAAGTTCGGAAAGAAACACATTTTTAGCAAACATGTATTATCATTTTAAACCATGATATCTAGTGCTACAATAGCTGATTGCAAGCCTTCCTTTCAGGTTGTATTGCACTTCCTTGGTATTTTCACCTGGATAGTGAAATTATCCCCACCCCTGCAGGGCATTCTTTCCTGTCATGAACCATCCAGCTGATTGCCCTAGTGACTGATATGCTTTGCAACCTGCAAAGTACTTTGATCCTGAAGACACTGCTGGGGTAAAGTAGTAATAGTCTTCCTGGAAGGCAGGGCAATCATACTGAGATCTTTCTTTACTTACTGTAGTGTAGTTTGCTGTAACGTGTTTCTTTCAAAACTGCTTATTTTAGAGCTATATAGTGAATAAAAGTGCATGACAGGGAAGATTTTTTGATATTATTATTATTATTATTATTATTATTATTTATTTCTTAGCAGACGCCCTTATCCAGGGCGACTTACAATTGCTACACGATATCACAATATTTTTACATACAATTACCCATTTATACAGTTGGGTTTTTACTGGAGCAATCTAGGTAAAGTACCTTGCTCAAGGGTACAGCAGCAGTGTCCCCCACCTGGGATTGAACCCACGACCCTCTGGTCAAGAGTCCAAAGCCCTAACTACTACTCCACACTGCTGCCCATCAGGAGTTAATTTGTGTTGGGTTGCACCGGGTCCTAAATCTGGTATCTTTCTATATGACAGGTGAGATATATACAGTTTGCAAATGATGATCAGTATGAAAAGAAAAAAGTTGCAAAAAAGAACGTTAGGTTACTTACCGTAACCCTGGTTGCCTGAAAGAGAAGATGACCACCAAAACATTACATATGGGAAATGCCTGCCTATTGGTAGGTATTCACCGAACTCTCTATACCAGAGCTGCCGATAGGCCCCTTCCTGGATGACATCCTCGGTCCCGCCTACGGAGGGGTTAAAACCGTCATTCCACGGAAGCCATTTCTGTTTTTGCATCGAACCTGTGAGGCAGACCGATGCAACCTTGCGGTTGGTGGTAGTCTTCTCTTTCAGGGCACCAGGGTTATGGTAAGTAACCAAACGTTCCCTTTCAATTCGAAGACGACCACCAAAACATTACGTATGGGAAATGTATACCAGAGCCATCGCGAGGGAGAAGGAACCGCTTAATCCTAAGTTAGCGGTATGAGTGTGCACCCTCAAGGACCCTCATGCCTATTGAAGGCAAAGAAGGATCTACCACATTCAAGTGGTAGAACCTGGAGAATGTATGCGGCATATCGTGCACAGCTACTCTTCTAGGTGGGGTTAAGCCAGCACTTTCAGACGCTGCAGAGACTGTGTCCACAATCCAATGCGACAGTCACTGTTTCAAGAGAGGCTGTCTTAGGGTCCGTATACCGTGACAGACAAAGAGCTGGTCAGTATGACGCAGAGCTCTTGTCCTAACCACATAGCATCTCAATGCCTGCACCAGGCAGAGGAAATTCAATCTCCTATCTTCCTCCGAAGCAAACTGAGCTGGATGGAAAGACTCCAATTCCACAGACTGATTAATGTGGAAGGCGGTGATCACCTTGGGGAGGAAAGCAGGGTTTGTACGCAGTGACACCCTGCTGCCATCATCCCAAATACACATACAGGAGCTGTGCACCGACAGTGCCTGCAGCTCACTGACCCGCTTTGCGGAGGCGATAAACAAAAGGAAGGCTGTCTTCATAGACAGGATGGGGCTCTGTCGGTGTCGCCCAGGGAATCTGCAAAAACTTTGCAGCGCGTCCCATCAATGCCGACATGGAGCTGGACAACGGTGGCAAACTAGTCTCCAAGGCAACCTCTGCGAAAGTTGGAGGAGCTGGGTTGGGCCCCGAGGGCTGCTGACGGCTCCACCGTGGGAGACGGAGCGTCTATCTTCATGACCCTATTAAGCCTACTGCGGCGTGCTGAAAAGCCGTGCATATGTCGCAGAAGTCCTCTCTTCCAATAGCCTCAGTGGCATGTTGGACCCCTAGGCACCGCACGCAGAGCGAGTGCCTATCATTAAGTGGCATTTTCGGGGTAACGTATGCATCGAGGAGCTATGCACACCGAGAGCACCGAGCACTGTGCGCAATGAGTGCACTAAGCACCATGTGCACAGTGTGCACTGAACACCGAGTGCACCAAGGTACCGAAGCACCAGGGGGCAGCTGAAGCAGTGGTGCCTACCCTAACAGCGTATAGTCACACACGTGATCATACCAGGGAACACACACAGTGGACAGACTACAATAAACAATACAAACAATAATAGTGGGGAACACACTGCTGTTGCTGTTCAATTTTATTTTATTTTTTAAGGCCCAACGCACCGAGGTGGGGGAGCCGAGGCAGCCGGCGCGGTCTACTCTGCTGCGGGGCTAGTAAAAATACAGCCCCGTGGAGGACTGCTGGTTTTTTTGTTTTGTTTTTTTTTTCACCTAGCTGTAGCACAATACAGGCAAGCGGGTGTACCGCGTGTGCACTACAGATGTGTCAGCAAGGTATTTAGTCAACAAATATATATTATGTATATATTTAAACTGCTAAAAGCAGTCAGCAGAGTCACTCAACAGCAGGGGTAAGGCGAAGCCTAGCCCCGTTGGAGGAAGTGCTCCCATACGAGTGAAGGCTGGAAAAAAGACAACAACACTCACTTACTTAAATCAATACTGCACAGGCAGTCGACTCACATACCACAGATACAAAGCAGCAGCCTGCAATGCAAGCACACGCAGGTTGCTGAGGAAAGATAGAAGAAAAAGGCTGAAACAGGAGTCACTGATTCCGTGAAAGCGGCAAGCCAGCTTTCAGCCTGAAAGGCAAGGGAACTGCAGTAGACTGAAAGCTCTTTTTCAAAAACGCTCAGATACCAACACAGAGGGTCTTACCTTACCATCTTGAGAGGCAAAAAGAGAAATGGCTTCCGTGGAATGACGGTTTTAACCCCTCGGTAGGCAGGACCGAGGATGTCATCCAGGAAGGGGCCTATCGGCAGCTCTGGTATAGAGAGCTCAATGAAAACCTACCAATAGGCAGGCATATCCCATAAGCAATGTTTTGGTGGTCGTCTTTGAATTGAAAGGGAACTCTATACACATAACATGTACAATAATCATCATTTTGTCATTCAATTATGTTCCATTAATTGAATGACAAAAGTGTTCTTAACAATATAATTTATGATGAAACTTCTGTGAAAAGGAAATTACTAGTTTTTCTTTTACACCCCAAACAAAGAAATGCCAAAAAATGAGCGCTCTTAACAATAGTGTTGTCGCTCCTGTTCATCAGATTAGTTGCCCGCAACTGGTACAGTGGCGTCAATTCAACAAAATCTTGGGGGGTCAAAGCTGAAACCTGATTAATTAATTACTGGTGTTCATTGTCATGAAACCGGTTGGGTTTTATCATGTTGTGTTCATCTTAAGCACCTACATACGGTAAACACTTCAGACATGACACGCGAATAACAAAACAGTAACAACAAATCCCCAATACACCGCACGAACACCAATGTTTAATAAAACTAACAAAAATAAATCTGATCCAATTCTGTCTTCTCAAACAAAATCCACAACTAACAATTTATGTAAGATCATAAAGACTTAGCAAAAATTATAATTATATATTTTCTTTTAATGGCAGTGAGGTTTTACCTCGGCTGTGGCGCATTACAGTGGAGTGAATGCTTTGACGTTACTCGCTCCTGGCATAACTTAACTACAGCCATGCAAAAAAAAAAAAAAAAAAAAAACGCAATGCATATATTATTATTAGTTTCCCATAAACATAGGAATTTAAACCTCGTAAATAACTCGTAATTTTTTTTTTTTTTTTTAATGCTTCGAGGCTTGGCGGCGGGGGTGGGTGGGGTAGTTGCAAACCTCGTAAATAACTCGTGTATTTTTTTTTTTTAAATGCTTCGAGGCTTGGGGGGGCACAACAAGGTACAAAACCTACAAGCACATGACACAACATGAAGATATACAGTAGTGTGCAAATGTATTAGAACACCTCAAGATTTTTCATTTATATCCTTTGTATACCTACCTGTGTGAGAACCTCTTACTAGTTTAAAGTAATTGCATGTGTGGCCTATTAAAGTCAATTAAATTCGACAGGCACTAATTTGCCTATTTTGAGAATTTTCCAAGATTTTCAGTTAAGGTGGTTTGATTTCATATGCACAACACATCAAAACAGAAGCAATGGGGTGTTTTAATACATTTACACACTACTGTATATGGATGCTTCTCTAAATCAAGGTCAGGACATTAGGTCTGTAAACAAAAATACTATCCCTCTTCCTTAATTATATGATCTGGTACCTTTTTGTTTACAAATTAACCCCTGGCTACAACCACTTTAATAATGGTGTCCTGAAAGTACACATATGCACATCAGTTTCTTAAAAAAAAACAAAAAAAAAAACACAATAATTATAGTCAAACCACAGCTCTTCATATGTAGTCAGAGCACCTTAGAGTGTAAATGTTGATGAAGAAGTCTCATAAAACAGGTGTTGACAACACCAACAAAAAGATCCTTCCTAGAGGATGAGGCACCACATTTAAAAGGTTGCTGGCCCACATCTTCACTTACTAAACCCTCAAACATCTGCATCATTTAATCATGGTCTTAGATTAAATGATGCAGATGTTTGAGGGTTTAGAAAGTGAAGACTTATGTGGGCCAACAATCTTTTAAATGTGGCACCCCATCCTCTTGGAAGGGTCTTTTTGTTGGTGTCGTCACCAAGTTTGTCAGGTATTGTTTTATTTTGAGATACTCTTATAAGGTTAAAGAGCGGCTTGGTGCCAATATGGTTTTTTTTTCTTGTTTAGATTATCTTTGTATTATTTTCACATTCTGGTTTAAAACATTTAAAACATTTCTATTGACCATTGAAAAAAATCAAACTACAAGATTATATCTGCTGGAACGGAATGTAACCTTTAACTTGTCCCCCTGCAACTCTCTGCCCCAAGACCGTGTAATAAATCCCATATAATAAACCGGGCAGCAGTGTGGAGTAGTGGTTAGGGCTCTGGACTCTTGACCAGAGGGTTGTGGGTTCAATCCCCAGTGTGGGACACTGCTGTTGTACCCTTGAGCAAGGTACTTTACCTAGATTGCTCCAGTAAAAACCCAACTGTATAAATTTATGATATCTGTATAATGTGAAATAATGTGATATGTTATAACAATTGTAAGTCGCCCTGGATAAGGGTGTCTGCTAAGAAATAAATAATAATAATAATAATAATAATAATAATAATAACAGTGGTCCATGCCAGATATTTTTAGGATTAAGTTAATTAGAATATGAAAAAAAAATCAACAGCCATAGCTGATTTCAAGTCTGAAAATCAAGTTTGAAGTATTTACAGCAGGCTTGTTCTTAATAAAGGCTTCTTGGAAAACAATAGTCTAAATGTGTGATAGTGTTATTAAATTATACATAGGCTGAGTAAGCAATATTACAAAAAATGATCGTATTGGACAATAAGTCATGTTGTTGGAATGCACTTAACATTTTGCTCCTGGTATTTATCAATGTGCCAGAGTATGATAAGCAGCTATTTGCAGCCAGACTCTTATAGCGTAGCTTTAATGCATCATCAATGATTACTGTTGCTACCTCCTTTGCAGTGTACCGTGCCAATTACTTTCCATTTAGTTTTCATGCTTGTGTTTTGACTTTTTTATTCACAATCTACATTCACAGAATTTGGCATGTGCTTCTGTGCAAATAAAAAAAAAAAACATTCAACTGACTGCTTTGGTGAAACAGAGAAAACAGCACAGTAATCAAGAGGGGCGTATTTAGACAGAAGTATGTGGCACAATGCAGAGTGGATATTGTCTCTAACGACAAAAGTAAATCGTTAAACTTAATATTAAAGGTATGTGGTTTCCTGCAACAGTAAGGAAAAGTATATTTAGTCATGCAAGAATCAGAGACTCACATATTTAGTCTCCCGCCCAGCAGATCGCGGTAGCATTGTAAAATTCTGTAAAACAAGTAAAAAAGGCTGTGATTATTCTTTATTCCCTGATCCGTGTAATCATCTATTACTTTTACTTTTGTATAAAGTGGCTGTAGATACAAAACAAGTCCATAAATCTTGTGCACTGTACTTCCATGCTGTGTTGTGATACCAGGTACTACAGTAGGCTAAAGAAAGCTCTCAGATTCCATCCTTTTCTCTCATGCTTCACTTCCACAGCATGTTACTGGTCAATGGAGGATGCATCTGTAACACTACATAGCCTGCAAACACAGATTTATTTTCCATTTTTTAAAATGAAAACACATGTCTAGTATAACATGGTTTCTGTCAAAAATTAACACCTGACACTAATATAGCAATTGAAAGTGCAGAACAGGTAACATTTATGAAATCATTGTGTTAGATTCAATCACTTAAGACCTGAAGACAGCATTATAGGCCTGGTCACTGTTTTGTTAAAACATATTCAAAACATCTTTCTTCTGTTAAGTATAGTTCTGAATGAAATGTGTATTATTAATTTCCCAGTCAATAACAATGCAACTGTTTATATACATTTAACATCTTATTGCATATGAGATCAGGCTGTATACCTTAAAAATAGTTTATAAGTAGGTTACTACTGTACATTTTACCAAAACATAATCCATATTTGTTAGCATGTTAGTGAACTACAGTAGTTGTTACAGATAATAAATAAAAAAGCTCCACTTAAAATACACCGTGACCTGTTATTTTTAGAATGAGCCACATAAAAGCATTTGCTTGGATCAGTAAAGGCTTTGGAAATTGAGAAATCAGCAAAGTGGTATCCTTTGAAGTGAAGATCATAACATGCTTTACATACTTTTGGTGCATCAGAATCCATTAGTTTCTGCAGGGAAATTGGAGCAGAATGGGATCGTCGCTGAAAAAAATGTGGATGGTAAGTGTGGTATAAAAGGTTATAAACGTGTAAAATGAAATTACAAAAAAAAACAAAAAAAAACTGCATTGTTGTTGCAGTTTATTGTTACCATAGGCCGAAGCTGTGCTGGTGAACATATCTGTGAAAATTGAAAAAATAAATTAAATGGGTTATCTTGAGACAAGCGGGATACAAATAAAAAATAAAGGTTCAAATAAAAGTGTTTTACATCTACCTCTGCATGGGTTTCTGACATTATTTTATCGTCAACAGGGGAGTACACTGGATTGTCAACCTCCCTGTTTATTGCCTACAAAAACAAATAGTAAAAGGTCTTAGAATGTCTATATGTAAAGAATATCAATTACTCATGTACTCATACAGTGCAGTATTTGTGTTGTGGACAAGAGCCATGAAATTATGCATTTGCCCTCCTTGCAGTGAAGTAGTTCCTTACCAGGGATGGATACATATTCCACGCACTGAATCTTGACTTTGTACCAGGGCCTATAGATTATCACTATTATTTTTAGACCACAAACACTACCTTTATATCAAACAACCAACTGCGTATATATTTGAAAAAATCTTTGAGTTGGATGGTTAAAAATATATATTTATGTAAATATTGTATTGTATTGTAATAAATATAGCAAATATTGTATTATAATAAAGCATTTTTGTCAGTGTTTATTCTTTTTGTCTGACTAACCAAAAGTGATATCAACGGTATCATGCAGGTTATAAAAAGCTGCTATACACATAAGAGATAAATTATAAGAAATTACCTTTCAGTTCACATTAATAGTATTTTTTATTATTTATATTTAAATGAAGGGAAAGGCAAGAAGGCTGATTTTTGAGACAACTAATAATTCTGTGAATTACATCATCAGATGCTGTTGTGATACAAAAATATATATATATATATATATATATATATATATATAGTATATAAAAAAATGGTATGTGTACTGTTTGAAACCTACCTCTTACATCAGTACAACAGCTGATTTAGGACTATGCCTCTGCTATCATTAATTTGTGCCAGTGGCCATTTCAGTTGTTTCTGTGTATTCTTAATAACCTCAGCAACCATCTCACAATTACCCCAAACTACTTGGGAAGTTCAAGAACATCTGGAGACATGTACAATTACGATGCTGTCTTGACAGTGGTAAGGTTAATGTAGCTTTTTGGAAATAGTCTCAAGTATCTTGTAGCAATGTAAGCGCTAATGTACTAATGGACCGATGGTTGTACTATCAGTAAAACACTAACCTTCTGCTCCAAGAGCAGTGTGTTTGAGGGTATTGCTGCATATGCCTTGTAGCTTGACTTGATCTTGTATTGCTATAGCAGAGAAAAAGGTAAGAAAAAGAATAAAAAAAATAGTAGTGAGCAGCAAAAGGTGAAAGCACATATTAAACAAATGGGAAACTCCAACTGATTGCTAAAACAATCATTTAAAAATGTAACATTATGTCAAATTATTCTGTTATACTGTAGGCAATGTGGATTGTTGTATCATTATATTTATATGCAAAGTTTAACAGTACCACTGTGTCAAATAACTGAAACAGATCACTCATAACAAACTGCAATTATATTTATTCTTGTTACAACTGTATGGGATGTTACCTATACTATAAATTACATGGTATAATGTGATATTTTTGTATTTGTGACATGAATTATGCTTAATAATTGAGACAGGAAACATTCATGTGACATGCAAGTGCAACTGTGCACTGTACCTTTGTATTTTTAGTTTCACTTTCAATAGACAAGGGTGAAGTCACAGATCTTGGGGTAGGTGAGGGTACTGAGGGCAGAGATGGAGAAGGTGATGGAGCAGAGCCACTATTTCCACGTGGTGGTGGCGAGGGTGAGAGTGTTAGGCGGTTTGCGGTAGGATTGAAAGAATAGGATCTTGGTGAGTGGGATCGTGTAAAGGAAGGAGATGGACTTGGAGAATGAGAAGCAGAAACAGAATTCGGCCTTGGGGGTGGAGAAAGCCCACAGGTAAGTGAGATGGAACTAAATCTCTCAGTTGATAAGCCAAGTGAGATCCTATTTTGCAAAGGAGACTTGGAGCTAGTCTGACTACAGCTTGGTGCTGGAGAAATAGTAACTCCTGGTCCTTGGAAAGGTGCATCAAGTCTTTTTGAGGTGCAGAGGATTAGGGAACTGTACCTAGGAGACAAAGTGTCATGTCTAGAAAATGATGAAGGTGTAATGGGATAAGGGACAGTTGTTAAGTCTCCTTGCTGCTGATCTGCTTCAGAGTGTGCTGTGCTGCAGGAAAGAGGGATAAGGCACAACTGTTTTGCAAAACAGGTGAGAGATTCCTAGGACTACATTTGAAGAGATCTTGTGAGGGATGAGCTAGTTTGAAGGAATGTGCAGGAGGAGAGTGAGGCATGGCTTCTGTTATACAGGAGGGTGAGGCAGTTGTTTAATACTTCAGCGATGCTAAAGTAGCTCTAAACATTCCAGCAGGAGACCCCTGAAGAGGCTTCTCTGTACTACTTGACGACTGTGGTCTGGAGGCCTCAGAAGAGATAGTTAAGCTGGATGTGAGAGAGCAGATGTTAGAGAATGAGAGACTGGTAGCACTAGCTGGCCACGAAGGAGAGAAGGGTCTTTGTAATGATTTTTGTACTGTTGATGAATGCGGGAGTTGACCAGTTCTAAGAATAGCAGTAAGTAGAGAGAGGTGTTGGTGGAGGCCTAGGCTCTGACCGAACTAAAGTAGTACTAGGTGAGACCTGGAAAGGGGAGGGTGTGAGACTATCTCTTGTTGGAGAGAAACAGCGAGGTGATGCCTGAAATAGACTAGAGCTGGATGATAAAGAACGGGGAATAGTTTTGACCAAAGCTGGGGAGAACATGCCTGATCTTATAGAAGAACAAGGAGATGCAGTTCTGGAAAGTCTTGTGAGCCTTCAGAGAACAGTAAATGTAAAGGAGATAAACTTGTTACTCTGTCTGGACCTCCAGACATTATTGATTCTTTAGAGGATGCTGGAGAGATAGCCTTTCTGAACAGAGAGCGTTTGTTAAGGGATCTGGAGTTTCTGCAGTTATTTCTCTTTCACTGAGTCTCTCGCTGCAGTAGATACTTGAATAGACTTGAGCGGTAAGGGGTGTATTGTTAAACAACTGACTTATTTGTTGGTGCTTGTTATCAGTACTCTTTGATGTAGACTCAGGGATGTGATGCATATTCATTGTGGTATAGTCTGCTTTCTTTTTTCAGCAGGGACTGGATGAGTACAAAGGGATACTTGGCTCACATGGTCAGTTTTGGCAGAATATTTGAACTGGGAAGGAAAAAGATGGGAGAAAGATAAAAGCATATGCCACTAGATATGAATTATGCTTGTCCAGGGCTGTGAATGAAAATTACTGGGGAAATTGTGTTAATTGCTACCATAACATAAACTACTATTTTGTATATATTACTTTAAATATATTCTTAGGGGAAATTGCAAGGCTTTAACCCTTTATTAATGGTTGCTATTGTTTCACTTTTGTCATACTGTAAAAGAGAGTATATCATATTATATATTATAGGCTAGAAAACACTAGTATAGGGATAACTGGACTGTATATAATGTTACCTGAAGCTGAGGCTCAATTCTTGCAATGTCATTGGTTTGCTCAAGACAGTGAGGATGAACAGGGGCAGCTTCTCCTTCATCATCTGAATCACCAATGAACACAATTTTTGCTTTGAAAATGCCGTCTTGTAGCATAGTCATGTCAGATGTCGCCTCTTCTTGTGTTCCTAAATGCTGTGAGTTGAGTATTGTAACAAATCACTTTAATAAGCTATACCATCTGGCAATCCCATTTATTTCTAAGCTCTACATTTTGGTGAGCCAACAAAGTGTGGTCCAAGATGAGAAATGTAATAGTCACACACACACAACTGATTTCAGAATTAAATGTTATTATTTTATTTTCTTAATATAGTAAATGCTAAATATTATCAAGGATATGTAATCATAATTGTACAACTATATGGTCATTATTCATAAACATATCTTCCTTTTCATACTTGAGTGTTACTATTTCTATGAACCTCTTTTACTTGCCAATAACTTTTGCATTTATTTCAGATGTTGATTCTCAGTTTTTTTTCAGAAACTACGTTGGGTGATAAATTGTTATCAAAAGAATACAATGTGCGTTATCACATATTGATACCCAATTAGGGCTTATTTCCAATTGATTGAAACTGCATTAATCATCTACTATCACTTCATAGTAACTGAAAAACATCTGACACTTGAAAACATACAAAAAATACTTTAATATTGATCAAAGATGCACTGAAACTTCTATCTGTGATACCCCATTCGAGTTTCCCTAACAGGAAAGTGTATGAAATAGCTAAACAATCTCCATATTGATGAAATAGCTTTTTGATGTTCAGTACATAACTCTTCGAAACAGTACCAATACTTGGTTACTTGGATTCTGCATGCTGAAATCATAATTAATTAGTAAGATGTACCATACCTCATTTGGCTTGCATTTGGGTTGTCCACATTTTCCACTGTGTATTGAAGCATTAGCATAGGCTTGAGTCGGCAACTTTCTGACAACTGGCACAAATGTAAAAGACAGTGGCTGCGTTGGGTGTTCTTTGAGGATCTGCATTAAATAATAATAATAATAATACATACACACTGTTATGTAATGTACACTATTCAAAAAGTGAAAGATAAACTAGACATTTGCATGGCTTTTAGAAAACAGCCTTCAAATGTTTGATGTTAAATGTTGATGAGATCTGATCTACCGATAAGAAATAAAATTTTGAAGCAGTGACCAGTAAAATCTGCTACACTCGTTGAATTTGCAATGTCACCCTTTTCTCTGTTAAAAAGCCAAATTAGGCACTAGGGGTTCATCGGAAACCCATGCAATTTTCAGAACATGAAAAACAAATATAAATACACAAACAATCAAAATAATGAGAAAAAATGCCTGCATGGTTAGAAAATATTAATAATTAAACAGGATTTTTTTTTTTTTTTTTACATGTGTATACTGATTAAACATTTTTTTCTGTGATCATATCTGTTTTAATATAAGCAAATAGTGTACAGTAACATTTCAATTGCCGGTATACAGTTGACTTTTGCTTTAATTTATTAGAAGATCCTACAGTATAAGCATATTCATCTGCAGTGTGTGGACGTATATACAGTATATTACAAATAAATATCAGCAAATACTTCTGCTATTTATATATTATGCAGACTAGGCAGCAAATTACATATAACATTGAAATAACGTTTCCATTTTGATTAAAGTCTAAGCAATGTCTTGTCTGATTTCACAGACCTCGATTAGCACTAATCTTGGACTATTGAATGTTACTTTAGATAAAGAAGTCCAAGACTAGTTCTAATCACGGTCTGCAAAACCAGCCATAGATGTTACAAAACTATTAAGAATTAGCTTAAGTGCATTAAGATGCCATCACATTAACAAAAATGACAAATTCTGTTTAAAAAATTTAGCCCTATAGTATATTGCGTATACTCATAATATTAACTATTAAAATGGTGTAAATTACACAAATAAGCCATCCATAAACTCACAAATTATAAACAGATAAAAGCTATTACTGATAGTAGCCCACAAAAGATTTGGCAACACACAGACCTATACAATATCAAAAGAACAAAATATTTTACCTTCTGTGAACTACTGTATAGAAACTCAGCTGAATATTTAATAAAATATCCATATGACATGAAATACACAGCTGCACTATCGCAAAGTTTCACATAAGCTGTTCTGTGTTGCTCGGAATGTATCAGAACAGAAACACTATTCAAAGTCTATAAATATGTAGGAGTACAGACAATTGCTATTCACTTGGGAATTTTGTGAACTGACAAAACACAATTGTCATACACCAGGCAAGTGCGATGACGCATCAAATATTTTCCTCAAAATATACTAAGAGTGTCATTTTGGTCCTCATATGGACCTGTGGGTCCCTAATTTGAATCTTATCATTCTTTACAAGGCTGTGTGGCTGAGTGTCGCGCCCCTTTATTTATTAATATTATGCTTTATTTGTATATATGACAGCAAAAGTCAATATTATTTGTTATTGTTTTGTGTTTATTTTAGAAACCTCGTGAGGATGCGTGACTGATCAGCTACTGATTATTTAACTAGCTGACAGTCACACATCCCTATTAAACTCGTGGGTATAGAGGGGTAACAAGATAATTTCTAGCTAGTTAACCCCTCGACCAGAATATAAAAGACCTGCAGCTTTGGCTGCATGGGGAGAGAGTCAGAGGAGAGACGTGAGTTTGTGAAGAGAAGTAAACAATTGCTACGTGTGCTGGTTTCGCAACCAGCATACTACTTGTTACTGTTTGTTAGGCCCTAGTGCCCTTTTTGTTTGGTGTTTTGTTTTGTTTATATCTTTTGTTTTATTATTTAATAAATGCGCAGAGCACTGTTGCGCTTCAGTTTTGCCCCGCCGTTCCTTGTTTTGAATCTGTGTTTTTGTTCTGACGTCACCCCTGCCAAGCCATCTTGTCACAGGCTGCCATGTTTACATTTATTTTTGTGTAAACCAACTGCAGTAAACTGGAGACAATGTACAGGCCTGCTCAAGCAAAATAAATGAATACATTAAAAGAATAAACTGTTTAACATTTATGACCATCTTAAACCATAGTACTCATTTGCAGCATATGGACAGTTTAGTTTACCATAATATTTGAATAGGAATTTAAAATACTACCAATTACATATTTAGAAGATTTGGCTGCAGATCACATGTAATGAAAATGTTCATTATGATTAAAGGCCCAGTAGCAATCAAAATGTTCTGAGAGTACTATACTGTAGGATGTTGTCCTAATGAAACATGGGGTGCAGGTGTAACACCTCCCCGGTCACGGAAGCATAAAAAACGCACCACAAACCTGCCTTTAATTACAAAATATCACAAGATGCAGCAAGTGTTGAATGTAAAAGTACTAATGTAGCCTGACTAAGCCAGTTCAGTGCAATAAGGCACTGAACAGATTACAGAAGATCCTTTAGGTTCTTTTTATTCAGATAACAGATCTAAAAATGTAGGAACAAGGTCACCAAGAAAATCAGAGATACATTTTAACAAGCATTTGTTTATTGTAAACTTCCAATAGCAACACCTAGTTTCAAACGGTACTGATTATAAAACAATTCCATTCACCTATTAACAGGTAGCAAGATTTCAAGCAGTTAAACAAGGTTCACATGAATAAGGTCATGGATTAAGCTGCAAATGCAACAACGCTGCTACCAGCAATACAGTGGAAATACACATTCCAAAACACGGTAAAACTGTCATAATAAAAACAATACCACGGTACAAAAGTACAAATACCCACACCACACACACACAATGTCCGTGTAGGGTAGGGAACACACACAGAGAGAGCGAGAGAGAAACCAGAATCGCAATAACCTATTCTGTGCACTTCTTAAACTCCAATCGACTACCAAACAGGCTAAAAACACTCGGGCCGTTCGCGCTCATTATTCAACACCGGCATACAATCAGCCCAATACTTATTGTCGGGATGCTCCATTTACTGGTCCGTTTCAGTCTCTCTCACTCGTCGTTCCCCGCTCCAAACACTGCGTTCCCACTCCTGCACAGACATACAAACCCCAGGATGGCCATCCCGTTTGTGAAAACATGTGCTATTTATATTCATGTGCGTAAATTGATCAATAATTCAATTACTAGGTGCTCAACTGGGCAAACACAGGGAAGCGGGTGGAGAAGCCAACATAACGTGATACAAATCAATTATCAAAAAGTGTCAGATAACACAAAGCGTGCACTAATCAAATCATAAAATACATTTTATAAAAATAATAACATACAAGTGTAAAATAAATGAACAGGGCATGGGTTGCATGGTGGTGTGTGCGTGCAGGGGTTGCATGGTGGTGTGTGCGTGCAGGGGTTGTATGGTGGTGTGTGCGTGCAGGGGTTGTATGGTGGTGTGTGCGTGCTGGGGTTGCATGGTGGTGTGTGCGTTCTGGGGTTGCATGGTGGTGTGTGCGTGCTGGGGTTGCATGGTGGTGTGTGCGTTCTGGGGTTGTATGGTGGTGTGTGCGTGCTGGGGTTGTATGGTGGTGTGTGCATGCTGGGGTTGCATGGTGGTGTGTGCGTGCTGGGGTTGCATGGTGGTGTGTGCGTGCAGGGGTTTTATGGTGGTGTGTGCGTGCTGGGATTGCATGGTGGTGTGTGTGTGCTGGGGTTGTATGGTGGTGTGTGCGTGCAGGGGTTGTATGGTGGTGTGTGCGTGCTGGGGTTGTATGGTGGTGTGTGCGTGCAGGGGTTGCGTGATGCGTGTGGAGGGGAATTGGGGTGCAGGTTTGGCGTGAAAGACGGGGGTCAAGGGAAGCAAGGGCATGTAAGGGGGTGCAGGGAAAAGACTGGGAAGATTGGGGAAGACAAGAGTGTGAGAGAAGGTTGTGTTCGGGGGAGATAGAGTGAGAAAGGGTAGGGTAAAAGAAAAACTACTACAATCATTTATTTTCATTTTTGTCTCCCAGTTCCCATTCCTTCACTTTATGATTTTATTTTGTGATTATTGAATCATTGTAAAAATAAATGGCTTGAGCCTTCATCATGGTTGCAGTCTCATTTCTGTCCCAAAAATAACCAGAAACACTACAATATATTGATGGACATTACATTACATTAGTATTAGCCTTAAATAAAGGAAAATGACTGCTTTAATGAATTTTCATGTATCTATTTCAGAGCAATGTAGTTTCTTCATTGTGCACTGCACTCTGTCTATAAGAATCACATCCATCCCAGATGTTTTGATTCTTATAAGCGGTTGATTCTTAAAAGTGGACCCATATGATTACTGTGGTGAAGTGGTGCAGAATCAGTATGTTAGTTTGAGAATAATAAGAGTTTGTTCCCTGCAGTGTAATGGGTTGACCACTAGATGTCATGAGTTCCCGAGTATGCACGCCCACGAAAAATCCATTATGGATAATGGAATAAGCGATAGAGCCCGTCGATGCGGGCTCTGCCGTGTGGTAGATGACCGCAACTGGATTTCTGCGTCCCGAGCTGTAGGTGAGAGCGCTAACGAAAGTCAAGTCATCTACCACACGGTAGAGCCCGCATCGAGAGGGCTCTATCACTATTAGAAAACAATTTGTTTCTTTATTTTCTGTTTAAAAAAAACTTTAAAACCTATATTTACATTGAACTTCTGATATTTCGCCAGGTAACCTTCCGCTGAGGAAAATAGTCCCTAACATAATTAGAAGAGAAAAATGAGAAAAACGTAGAGAAAACATTATTATTTTTAAAATGATTATTATTTGGTTAACATATTTATTTATTGGGGTCCTACTCTTTCTTGTTATAATTTATCTGGACATGTACAATTGTTGAATAGTCCGTGTAGTATTGGAGGCGGGGCAGGGAGTGGATTGGCTGGTGCGGAAAAAACTGAAGCAGGGTTGGCAGTTTTTGAGGGAGGGTGTTGTTTGGATCCAGCTGATGACACAATCCACTTCTCGTGTACTTTTCTATGGTAAACTGAGCATGCGTGACTTAGAAACTCGGCTGTCAGCTGAGCAGAATATCCCAAAAAATGGGCTGAATTCGGGAAAGCAAAGTGACCCAGAATTTGGGACGTTATCTGAAAACCAAATTGGCCCAGAATTTGGGACATTATAAAAGCAAAGCGGCCCAGACCCCTGAGAATGAGCAGTCTATATGTAAAACTGTGATTACATTACAGATAAACTAATGAATCCTGCAACAAAACTGTAATAGTGGGCAGGATCTATATTTGCAATTAAAATAAATCATGCAGGGGCTCCCGAGTGGCGCATCCAGTAAAAGCACTTGTGTAGAGTGCAGGATGCGCCCTAAAGTCTGGTCGTCGCGAGTTCAAGTCCAGGCTATTCCTTTGCCGACTGAGGACGGGAGCTCCCAGGGGGCGGCGCTCAATTGGCCGAGCGTCGCCCGGGGGGAGGGAGGGTTAGGTTGGCCTGGGTGTTCTTGGCTCACCGCGCACCTGCGACCCCTGTAGTCTGGCCGGGCGCCTGCGGGCTTGCCTGTAAGCTGCCCAAGAGCTGCGTTGTCCTCCGACACTGTAGCTCTTGGGTGGCTGCATGGTGAGTCCGCAGTGTGAAAAAAAGCGGTCAGCCGACGGCATATGCATCGGAGGACAGTGTGTGTTCGTCTTCGCCCTCACGAGTCAGCGCAGGGGTGGTAGAGGTGAGCTGAGCATAATAAAATAATTGGCCATTCCAAATTGGGAGAAAAATAATAAAAATAATTGGCAATGACTAAATTTATAAAAAATAAATAAATAAATAAATAAATAAATCACGCAAACGATTATAGAGATATGCTATTTGAAAGAAAAAAGTAGAACACCACTGAAAGCCAATTCTTACATTCGTGCATAACATGACCATTTATATAAGGTAATAGTCACCCATAGTACAGCAAAATACTACATTATATTTTAATTGAAAGGTTCTGGAAAGCAGATCTCTCTCTCTCTCTCTCTCTTTCTCTCTCTCTCTCTCTCTCTCTCTCTCTCTCTCTCTCTCTCTCTCTCTCTCTCTGATCACAATGCCTCCAAGCTTTCCCACTTGTGTTGATGTCATTTCTGTGACAGACAAGGACACATCAAAATGCGAGACTGTCATTTAGTTCCATCCCAAAAGTCAGACCTGTGTCATACCCCCATTGTTGTTTCTATAGACAGGAAGTAAGTGCATTTATTGATACAGACGGATAACTTGTCACACCGTTTTCCTCTTGAGTTTACTGTACTTCATGCTTTATGGTTTAATTCAAGAAAATGAAGACCTATGAACACCAATACTTGGCTAGAAAAAAACTGAACTGGTATTAACCGGTATTTCATTGGTTTCAAGTGGTTCGGAACTTTCTTAAAAGAATCCGGTTTGAATCCCTGTTTAGTATTATTAAGTCAAACTCATTTAGAAAAAACCATAACCTAAGTGCATGCAGGTTTTTGCATTTCATTGAGAATCATACGTAACTTTCAAGTTACAAATCTGGAAATCATACAACCTACAGTAATTTAAGTGAAATAAAAGTCTTTGAAAACCAGCCCCCTGTGTCACTAACTTTATACAAAAGTTTCACAGAGTTCAAGAGAAACATATCTAAACATGATTAGAGGTTTCTACAAGACATGACAAAAAGCTACCAGTGCCTTGCACTGTATCTGATTTACTTAAAAAAAAAAAAATGCAACAAAACAAATCAAGCTAGAACATTTCAAGCTTAATTTGTCGCTAATTCCCTAATGATTAATTATTTCTATTGTTTAAATGCATTTTATGACACTATACAATATTAATAAAGCCAAGTAAAAGGAATCTTTAGACACAAACCATAATAGGCAAGATAAATACACTTTTACAGGGGAAGGACAAATTAGAAAAGGCATTGGCAGTGCCTGAGAATGCTGCCTAGTCAGACAGCAAAGATATTGTATTGAACTTACCTCTGATTTCTCATGTGGACATCCACACCCACTGTCTTGTGTAACTACAGTAACCTGCAAAGCAGCAGATCAACAAACAGTATGAAGTAGCTGAAGGTTATGACAGGCACTTCCCATCTGCCAGTATTGCTCTCTTAGATGTTTCATTGCTCAAAATATCACCAGGATTGACTCATGCCTTTTCTACAGATCATATTTCCATCACAGCTATGAAGGGAGCTAGAGATAGTACACTATCCACTCAAAGGCCCTCTCTCCTTAGCTGCTGTACAGTGGGATAGTCGACTATTCTAACTAATAAGTGAAGTGCATGTTAAACTCATAAGTGAAGTGCATGTTAAACTCAAAGGAATACAAACTGCTGACTGCACACTCATTTACAATGTTCATATATAATCAGTGTTGCCCAGCTTTAATACCGCAGAAGGGCAGTTTGCGTCTTGTTACAAGAAAGTTGCAGCTGCTGTTCATATGTAAAAAACCACATGGAAACTATAAACGCATAAATAAAAGAAAGAAAGCAATAAACACACTGTAGACGTTAATTCCTTCTGGCAGCTAAGCTTATGTTACAGTTTATTTAGAAGTGCCTCCCTTGAAGATCATCCCCCAAAAGCAATAGAGCCAATTATACTAGTATTATATATATATATATATATATATATATATATATATATATATATATATATATATATATATATATATATAATATATATATATACACACACATATATATATATATATATATATATATACACACACACACACACACATATATATATATATATATATATATATATATATATATATATATATATATATATATATATATATATATATATAAACCCTGCCTTAACATTAGGTATTATGTGATATGATATTCTTTGTGTTTTTCGTCTGACATTACAATAGCACCTAAAGGCTGTCATAACATATAGTTAGTTTATTGTTTTATAATATTATGTATTATATAGTACAATGCTGTTTAAAAGCTGCTGTAGTTACTATCATTCAATTACTAGAGTAATTCACTCTTGGTGAGACCCATTGCTACACTTTTAAAACAAAAAAGGGGATTTGCAGTGATATGTAATAAAAAATAAATCAAATGCTGGTACATAATCAAGTCCTAGAAACACCTGGTCAGACATCACTAAGGCTTGGCATTTGGAAAAACTCTGTGAGATGCAATGACAGGTATATGCTGAAATTTCATAGGAAGGAATTATTAATCAATCACACTAGATTTATAGCATCCGATGATATTACATAGCCCAATATAATATTATGTGGCTTCCGATACATCCTTACACTGAAAAATGTGACCTGCTCTGTCATCACTATTTACCAGTTAGAAGACTTGAAACCTCATATCTAAAGTCTTACTTGATATGCCAATAATTCAGCTATTTGTGTTGCATTTTATCAGACCCCCCCTCATCTGGACATTTAAACCAAATGGCTGCAAGCCTCTGGAATGTCATTAACAGGCCAGATTTCACTATAACATTTGAAAAGGTTAAATTAGGGTTGTGAGTGTTTTTATACATTTATGCCAGGTGACAAAATGTACAAAAACAAACCATTAATTGTCCTATTTATGAGGTTGTGTGTTGGTAGTCTGCTCGGAGCAACCATTGAACCATGCAGATGTGAATTGGTCAACTAGCGCTAATAAATTTGCTGTGTAATTAAATACGCTGTGAACAGCAGCTTGATTTTTAGCAGTCTAACAGTCCTTGACAGTACAGTTTTCCTTGATGTCCCAGTTGCAGTCATGCACAAACAATTCAAGCACTGACTTTAATACCCTCCTTACAAACACACTTACATTTATTTAACCATATCTTTTGAAATGTGCATGTGAAGCACTTTGTGATGACTTTGTCATACAAGGTGCTATATAAAATCAAACTGTATTGCATTGTAATATATTTATGGAAATTTAAAAGGAAATCCGTGTTAATTGTCATAATTTATCAGGAGTTAATTTGCACTTGGAAAAGGAAGGTTGAGTGTACCGAAATAGTGTGTACAGAACCAGGGTTAATTTCTAACAGACTTAAGCTTTTTCTATACTTGTGGTTCTGAATTATATGTATTCACTTGTTTGAATCATTTGTAACCTTACCAAACGTTTGTTGTATTGCCAAAATGATATACCGTTATTTGCACCTAGTGTATTGTTACAGAAATTATCAATGCAACTGTAGCCTGAACTCTGGATACGTACATTATGACATCTGACCTGTACTGTAGATTTTATTTGAATTATACAAAAAAAAACTAAGACTAAATAATGCAATCTTGGTATATAAAACCGCATACTAGATATTACAATAAAATTTCCTTACAGGCAATAGATCATTGACATGGATTTTGCTTAAATGTATTTGTAATGTTGTCAGACTCCCCCCACCATTTTATGTACAGTGTACACTTTCACCTTCACATGTCTGTATGCATATAAAATGTTCTTATAATACTCTAAGTGTTCGGTGGCTACTTCTAATCATGTTGAGTTTATTTATAGTGGAGATGAGCAAAGAGTACCGTACCAGAGAACATGCATTCAACACGATGAGAGAAATTCACCGAACAATTATAAACACACTGTGTATTAGGTTAGGGAGTTCTATCGTAATTTTAAAAGCTTGATAAATATATAATGAAGTGTTACATACATGGTATACATGTATAATAGCTAACAACTACAAACACAAATTGCACTTCAAACATATTTATTTATAGCCTACAATCGTACATACTAAAATACATACAGAAGTAGATGTCAACATAAGAAAATAAAAGTATTTTTTTCGTTTGAACCAAAAAAAGATTGCAAAATGCAGATGAAAAGAGTTTTATATAGTAAGCTATGTCAAAATATCCCCCGAATGAGGGTAAATGACTAGTGGGGTTTAATTAATTAATCAATTTTTAATCCGTGCCGTCCGATTTTTACCCACACACCAGATAATCGTAAATCAGCATTTTATATGTGAAATGTTCTAAATAAATGTACATTCTGCATGACAACATGTACCATTTTAAATGAAGTTTACAAATTATACACAAAATAGATATTCACATTATTTTTTATTTCCATTTGGCTGCTGCTCGCTGGTGGGAGAGCCGTCTCCCTGTACGCTAGTAGTTTCCATAACAGCGAATTATGCGTCTATTCATTTGTCTTGATCTCGTTAACATGCATTTTGATTAATGAGTTCCCCTATCTAGTTGTTGAGACAAGAATTGATGTACGTCACCTGCTACAATTAAGTTTTTTAACGAGAAACGTGTCAAGCCCTAAACTTTTCAGAAAACACATCATGAATGCCAGTGGTTTACAAGAAGTTTATTGTGAGGATGGTGAATCATCAAAAATACCAAATACCAAAAATACTGCTTTTATCCTATTTCATCTTGTTACCAGTGAGAAACACTCGTATTATAGTATGTAATTCCCAAAGACACAAAGACAGTTACAGTTGTCTGCAACTATAATAATACAGTTCAATCCACTGCTGACACAAATTTGTAAAGGTCATTGTGTCAGCAAAGCCTAAAAACTAAATTTACTAAGCTGTATTGCCTGCACAATTTTCACAACAATCTATATGACCTGTCAATAAACATCCATTTATCAATTAAAGTTTGCTCATCTTATTTCAAACTCAGTGCAGTGTAATGTTAAGCATTTTGGAACTTTCAACATATAAAATACATTTTCCTGAGAGATTCAAGGGTGATGTTTTCTGAGTAAATTGGTAGTTATATGAGCACTAAGACTTCCTAAACATCAAACCCAATATTATTCACCTTGTTCAGTTGGTATCTCAAGCATACCTGATAACATTAATGAGAGGCAAATCTGTGTCAATTCACAACAATCCCCAGTTAATTGGCAACTCGATCCATACAGTAATTCTAGATACTGTGTGACCTACATTGATTTATTTGTATGTTAAGTATATACGGGTTCACCTCTGTCTCTGTGGATGAGCATTGAATCACAAATGAGCTGCATTCATTTGGGAGCAGGACCACCGCTGCTAGGTTTTTAATCTAAGCTTAGCTGTCATCTTGACCCTGGGATCAAGTCACTTCACTGTATTGTATTCCATGTGTATTCACTTAATTACATTCAATATCAAAATGCTAAATCTAACTTCTACTACAGTTCTAATATTAGTTAGATATTACTTTAAAAGATCACAATACATAAACAAGACACTAAACAAACTGTTACTTAGGGACATTTTCACTCAAAGACAACATATTGGTAACTGTTACCATAGAAACATATCAGGTTATTTGGGGTAAATAGGTAATTTCTTAAATTATATTTAAACAATATAAAATGGAAATTATATATAAACTATTATATACAATATTTGTACTTATTTAGCAGAGCATATTATGTGCCTGAGTAAATAAATGAATAGACAATATGCAAAAAATTATTTCTCACTAATCCTTATTCAAGTCAATTGAACTTTTAAATAAGGTTTTAAATACGTCAAAAATTGTATTTTTCCAATTATTTGAAGTCTTTGTAAGAGTTTGGACTGTCCTCTAAGGTACTTGCATTTTTATCATGTATTTAATCTTCAAGCATGCAGCTGAAATGGAAGATTTTTACATTTTTTTAATCAGATCCACAGATGAGTTAATGACATTGGTATTGGATGTTTGATGTCTGATAATCATGGATGGAGCAATGTAAATTACTGATACGCAAGGGAAATGCCCTCTTTAACATCACAACTGATTTAAATTATATTTTTTCTTAAATAGTTTGCCACTTTGTTAGATTTTCTTAATTTAATAGTTAAAACACAATATATGCGTTCTGTCTAGCCTATCTTGAACTGTCAAAATAGTTAAAGAGAACAATGTGGATGTTTCAAGGTGAATACTAGCAAAGGTTTCTGACCAAATATGAAATTGAAGAGCAAATTAGTGCTGAAAAACCTCAAGGTCAAAAGCTGTAGACACTATGCTTTTAAGGATACATCAATCAATGGCGTGATTTCATCGCTGTGACAGCTGGTCTATTGTCCTTATCCAACTACAAATCCAATTTACTTCAGTAAACAACTTTTTGCTTACCACATGCTGGTCTTCCATGGTCCTGTTTAAGAAGGTTTCAGTGCAAATGAGTTTATCCATCTACTTGTTGGAATTCACAATACTTTTCAACTTCTTCGACTGTACTTCTTCGACTGTCACGCAGCCCCAGTGATTACAGAGTAGCTTTCCATTTATAGATACAGTATACAAAAGCTACAAATAGCTCCCAGATAGAGTGCAGACTGCAGACCAAAGATAAGAATAATCACCACAGTACCATCAGTGACTACAGCAAAAAAACATGAATAGAAATCTTTATATAGGATAATGGTATTTTTCTTGTGTTTAAGTTAGAGTTCAAGATTAAGTTCAGGTACAGATTAGAAGTAATTACATACTGTACATCATATCACATGGTAGATGACTGTAGAAAGTCTGGCTTCAAAAAGTGAAATGGAGGGAAAGAAAAATCCTGAATAGATAAATAAACACGTTAATCAAACATTAAAAATGTTTAAAATAGCAATAAGGGTCTCTGGTGACAATGACAAAACACTCAAGCTAGCTTTCCCGTGATTTACATGTCACCAGAATCTCTCAATAGAATTGCAGCCTTATTATGCATTGTTGGTTGTACATTATTATTATTATTATTATTATTATTATTATTATTATTATTAATAATAATAATGTTTGAGGTCTGCACATTTATACAATTCTAAGGTTGAAAAAGAATTAGTTATATTGAAGTTCACTTCAAATAAACAAGTTTGCCTAATAAACAAAAAGCTACCAAAGGAGAATAGGGCGTCTAAAGGTCAATCTTGCAGAAATAAACAGAGGCTAGAGAGGGATCAGCTGTGCTTCAGTATTGTATTTTGTGAAGGTCAATAGAAAGATCTTCTGTTCGGTTTGTCTAGCTTGGAAATTACAAAGTTAAGATAGGTGAAGATCAAAGGGGATCACTGCTGAATATGGGACAATTAATTATTCAAAGAAAAAATGGATTATTAAGCCCCCAATAAACAAGATTTTTAAGGAGTTTGGTCAGTGGGGGTGCTTATATGTTAGTTTTAGATTATAAAGCATAACCAGGTGTATACTGGAAATTACTTTCTAAAGCTTTTTTGCACCAAGTACCATACATTCAATCAGAAGTTATCACTGCCAGGAAGCCAGGTTGATCTGTCAATTTCAAAACAACAAATTCACATAACAGAAATGATGCTGCAACACAGTGTATGTCAGCCTATTTAATTGAATGGATAGGCAAAGTTTGTCCTGGAGCATAAACACAAGTGTGGGTCCACTAACCCAGGCTCAGGGAGGTTCAACATTAGGCCTCTTCAAAACAAACACTCAACGTCACCAAGGATCCAAAGCGCATTTCACAAGCCAGCATACCAGGCATGCTCTAACTTTTTTTATATGCAGATAACACAGAGATGAAATTACCCTGTTTAAACCACAGTGGTCAGGATTCTAATCCCACTGTATTGTCTGCTAAGAAATAAAAATTGGTTTGGCATCTCAGTCCATTGAATTGACTCGAAAGGTAAGGTCTGGAAAGTGCACGGTAAAGAATCTCACTTTCACCCCTGTGAAAGTGAAACTTGAAGTTCAGGACTTTAGCTTTCTAAATTAGTGTCACTTCAGTTCACCCTGGTTAAACATTTGCATGTATACTGAAAACAAGGTTGTGATTGAATCCCAAACAACCAAATAAACTACAATTCTTAAAAACACAGCTCTGATTACAAAAAAAATAAATAAATATGTGAGGATTGTAGCATTGCATTTTGTTACCGCACTTTTGAGACAAAGTTTCTACTGTCTACATAAATGCTGAAAATGTGCTTGTAATAATAATGTGGCACAATTCTGCCTTGGGAGTGCATTGTGCTTAGAATTGAACAGCAGCTGGAATTATACAGTAGCGACTTTTTTGTTTACTGCAGTTTCATACACCATAAAATCACGCATGGTTGTCTGTTTACTCTGGAATATTCTTGAGTAGATACCTTTCAAGTGAAACCAGATCTGTGAAGGGGAAGTTAATCCCATTTAGAGTCCCATTCCACATTTCTGATGCAGCTGTTGCTATCAGTCTTTGATTGGAGGCTGTGGGCTCTGTCATTTCTGTTAGGCATGGACAAAGGGTTGACATAGGGACGGGTATAGTAAACTTAAGCCACAAGCAAAATTACTGTGCGCCAAACCTTGAAGTGCATGCAGCTTCAAATGTCATTTTATTTAATTTTTCATATTTCCTTTTTGTCTTTTTATTGCTTTTTATGAGTATTGCTACAATATTAGGTTATCATTTTTTTCCATAGCTGTCTTTACCTGGCTTTAAACTTGCTTTGAGCTTGTCTTGCTGTGAGCTTGCCTAGCATTGAACAGACCATTCAACTCTAAATATAAACCGTATCCTTGATAGATTTTACAAACTCTTCTCTCCTATTGTTGAATTTTTTTTTTTTACATCCAGCAATGTGTAGTTACACTACATGCCTCGTAAACACTACCTGCATGAACCTTTGCCAGAAACATCATTTTTGTAAAATCAACTACATCAGCACAATATATAATGTATGTTCGTCAGCGCTTTCCTGTTATGCACATGCTTTTACAATTTGAAATTGGTGCTTAGCAATTAACTAAGAAATACTCTCCCACTGAGGCACATTACTAACAGGATAATTTGCTGGGTGTAAAAACAGAACAAAGGGCTTTAATACAGATTGTCTGTATGGGCACCAGGATTTTGCAACAGGGACCCACCATTTTTAACATAAAAAGGAACATCCATTCTTTGAACAATTTAACGCTTTATTGAAACAAAAGAAACACAAATATTTGGCAGTATAAGAATACTGTTTCCAGTTTGTTACATAGAGAACAGGTCTGCATTATTTCTGTATGAAGGTTTGCACAGTAAGGTGTTCTTTTTATATCATATTTAACAAAAAAAAAAAAAAAATCTTAATTTAAATTATATTCCCAGAGCCATGTCTATTTTTTTAAATTGCATTTACTAGCATGTGTATAGCAGCAGTCTGGCTCCCCGGTGAATATGTACATGACAGACTAGCTCTGGGAATGCAATATATCTTTATATACAGCTTTGTGGCTTGTGCAGTCAGGGGGGATAAAAAAACACTGTTTGGGCAATCTGGTCAGCACTGTCTTGCTCCTCTGGTTCTTCATCAGGATCCTGTGTTAACTGTTCAACATCCTCGCAAGAGGTGGAGGGATGAGTGAGGTGAATATGAGGTATCTTAGAAAGAAGAGGGGGATAGAAGCAGGACTAAAAAGAAAAACAAACATTCAGAGAACATGCAAATAAATAACTTGACGATAACAATATTAAAAAAAGATTTGAAGAATGTTTCTATTATGTATACGATTGCTCTTTAAATTGTATTTATTTAAAGCATACAATTAATGAGGATGCTATTTAATATCATATTTAACCAAAAAAAAAGTCTTAATTTAAATTATATTCCCAAAGGAATATAGTGTGCTCCAGTGGTTAAAGTCCAGGGCTTATAACCAGAAGGTCACTGGTTCAAATCCCACCTCTGCCACTGACTGACTCACTGTGTGACCCTGAGCAAGACACTTATTATTATTATTATTATTATTATTATTATTATTATTATTATTATTATTATTATTAAAATACAAGCACAGACAGAATTACCCTGTAGTTACCATTTAATAATATTTACTACATTTCACTTAGCACACAGTTACGTAGCGGTGATGATGAAATTGCAGACATTCCAGATATTTGATAGAATTATTTTCCTGATCATATCATTTTGTTTTAAATACATATATTCAATAATATAATAAAAATGTAAGTACAGTGTATTTACTATGAAAGTTCACAATCATTTCAGACAGTATCCTGTTCAGTTCCTGTATTAAAAAGGGATTTTGGGGGATTTCGTTTATAAATCGAACCAGGTTGTCGTTTTGTTTATTTTATTTATTAATGTATTTATTTTTGTTCAGAATTAATTCTTTTTTGGGGGGATCATCAGTATCACATCCAGATTTTCTTAGGTCCTCTTCAGATGCTGAAGATCCCTAAAAAGGTATAATTCCACATTCGTTGTCTAGAACGCTACATGAAACAAAATGCTGTTATTGAGTACAGAAACTGGAAACACAACCAGCGCCATCTTGTGGATTATCCGAGATGGTTAATTTATCAGTCACATAAAATTTAAGCAGTTTTCACCATGTAGTTTATATACTCTCTGTCAAGATAACTGGAAGGTTATCATACACTCTTAAGTCTTCAGTAGCACTGGTACTAGATAATAAGTGACGACATCAACTCCCTGTTGACCTCAAACATGCATTTCTGATAATAATCTGATAAAACATATCTGGGATGTGGTTCTAAGAATACTACTAACCAAACTAATTTTGAGTACCTTTATTCAATTGAGCATGTAAAACACGGCTATAATGATATGTTTTATTGGAAATAATACTTACTGTATTAATTTTATGTATACTCTGACACAAATTGTGGTTAGCTGGTGTATCTCAATGCTCTTGGCGTTGACCCTGATCCAGACATGAGGGCACAGCTTGTTATTATAGATAAGGACGGCCTTGATAAAAAAAAAAAGCTTGCAATAAGATGAAGAATATATGGAACGAGTTGTATAGTTCTGTTGCAGAAAATGTGGGTGGGGGGGGGGGGGGGGGTGTATTAACTGCTGTAGCTTCTAAGTTCTATATATGGAGCAGCAAACGAAAAGAATGTATGTGAAAATTTATTCATATATTGGGTTAAATTCCAGAGACAGATGAAATTGATTTTGTTTGCTCAGGACCAGGAGATGCTTGGTTATGTTTTTTTACTTGTATAGCACAGTGTCCTTGAACATTCTGTTGAGTTCATATCAGCTACTCGCATAGCACAGTGTCCTTAAACATTCTGTTGAGTTCATATCAGCTACTCGCATAGCACAGTGTCCTTGAACATTCTGTTGAGTTCATATCAGCTACTCGCATAGCACAGTGTCCTTGAACATTCTGTTGAGTTCATATCAGCTACTCGCATAGCACAGTGTCCTTGAACATTCTGTTGGGTAGTAGAAGAAGAAGAAGAAGAAGAAGAAGAAGAAGAAGAAGAAGAAGAAGAAGAAGAAGAAGAAGAAGAAGAATCATCATCATACTTGTTATCTGATACATCCCATGTTATCAGATTATAAGTATGGTAACCATTGGAGGAGCCTGGGGTGCAGGCTGTGTGCCAGTGGCTATAAATATCAAATGAAAAGGGTGGTCCTTTGTAGTTCTCTGTACTGCGGGGAGCTACCCAATCCATATGACGGTATTGTAAGCTATGAAGATTTCTATTGAATAAAAACTACTCTGCGGAGACGCAATTAACAAGAGACTGTGCATTTTTCTACACAATTACACCTACAGCCCCTTACCTTTTTATGATATTTGCAATCATTCTGAGTTATTCTAATTGCAAATACTAAATATTGTGCGTGTGTTTTTTTTAAGTGTTAAGGTGCTTTGAATGCAGTGGCAGTTCTACATGCATGCCGTAGACATAATGTAAGCTAGTGTCTTTATTAGCAAGCAGTAACACCATCTAGAGCACAGCAGCGTATTGCCAGAAAAAAAACACAAGAAAACCTGACCCACAGTGGTACTTCACTTGATGGTGCAGGCTCTTACTTAAAGTGCTTACAAGACGAGATATTTATTCTATAACAAACAGGTTCAACTGTGCTTACTTTGTATATCATGACTGTATACCAGTTTACTTAAGGGACACATATTAATCCCAGCTGTATAAATGTGTCATCTTCCACTTTTACCATCTACCTTTAATGGCACCTTTGTTGATTTATTGACCTGTCCTTTCTCTTTTTTTTCTGCCATTGAACTGCATGCTGGGACAGGTTTGTGATTCCTTGAGTGCCTGGGTCCTTGAGAAGAAGCTCGGTGTTTCTGTGCTCTGTGGTCTTCATGTAAACTTGCTCTTGGTCGCTTGTTTCTCTTTAATCCATCATCTGAATCAGAATGGCTCAATGAGAATTTGGAAATAGGTTCCTAAAATTTAAATAAGAACAATAAATACTAGTTTTCCTAAATGTATATATTATTGTTAGTATTTGACTTGTGCCTAACTGAAATCATTGTTATACTACAGCTATAGCAAGAATAGTGATAACCTATTGTGTCATTAGGGTGTGACTTCAATAAAAACAAATACAGACATTTATATTCCTGTCGTGACTGTACAGTATGTACAGTCTCTTTTTTTCTATAAAGGGTTTACTGAATGTTTATACAGGTTTTACATTGTTATCTTGTGAGTGTCCCCACCTATGTCTGGATGTGTCTCAGAGTGGTGATAAGAACAAGATTAAAAGAGAAAATGTCAATAAACCCGACCCTATGGGTCTAAAGCTCAGAGCCTTACCACTAAGTAATGTAAGAAAGAGTGACAATATTGAATTATGTAACACAAGAGAGAGGAGTCTGTCGTGATAAGATGTTGATATATTGAATAATTTAAACAAGCCCTGACGTGTTTGCTGTGGAAGAGAAAAAATACTATCTTTAAAATGTCTTTAAAGTGTCAATTTGACCTTTTCAAAATGTGTATAAATCAGGTACCAATTCTTAGTAAAAAAATAAAAAAAACAACTAAGTGTGAAGTCAAATCACTATTTTAAAGATTGTTTTTGCAAACATTCATTAGTTTTTGTGAACACGTCAATCATTCAGGATTTCGGTCCACTGTCGTCCCACTTTACTACTGTGTGTACAACAGACCCATAGGACCTGTTCTTTAGAAGATCGGTCTACTCAGTTGTAAATGCCTGACACCTCTGTGTATCACAAACATCTAACAGTGTATTCGTGTCTTAGGGGTCAACTATCTGAAGAGCTCAAATACTAAATGATAAAAATGATCTTACTTCTACACCTGGATACTTGATTGCTTCTGCCTGTTGCTCTGGGATGGATAACCTTTCGCTGACAGGGAGCAGTTTATGTGAATGTCCACCATATAAATGCTCCTTGCCTGAAAGTGATGCCCAATGAACACCAGACATGTTCCTGTTGTGAGCACTGTAGTTATGTGGAGGTTTTGAAGGCCCCTTGTTGGACCCCTGTTGGTATTAAAATAATAAGTATTGATATAAATATACTGAATAGTATAGTGTGTGATACATACTCTGCTTGTTTAAAAAACAAAATGGTCTGATCTTGAGTGCATATTATTATTGCAGGAAAGGGGTGGGGAGCATTAGGACAACCAGTATACAGCCAAAGATTTAAAGGGAATGTGTTTGCATTATCAAGAACCTAGCTGACTTTGTTGTAAGCATCATTTGAGTGGGTTTCTTTGCAAAATGTGAATGGAAAGTTTTTAAGATGCAAGTTGACCCAATGTAAACCACTCCTCCTTCTTTGTTTTATAAGTTTACATTAAAAAGATCAAGTTTCAATTGACCCAAATATAATAAATATTTGTGATCTGTCATACATAGTCATTAACAGGGACACTTTATATACATGTATCAGCCCTATTTGATGAATTGGATTGGATTTCAGTGTTCATTGGGTAGCAGTGTGGAGTAGTGGTTAGGGCTCTGGACTCTTGACCGGAGGGTTGTGGGTTCAATCCCAGGTGGGGGGACGCTGCTGCTGTACCCTTGAGCAAGGTACTTTACCTAGATTGCTCCAGTAAAAAACTGTATAAATGGGTAATTGTATATAAAAAATAATGTGATATCTTGTAACAATTGTAAGTCGCCCTGGATAAGGGTGTCTGCTAAGAAATAAATAATAATAATAATTTCTGGAGATGAAAGGTATAACCTAGAAATATACGATATAGAAAATATATATAATCCAGGATTTCTTATTTTTAAATACATTATACTAGGGGTGGCCAAAGTTTGTCCATCCAGTCCTGGTTTTTGTTCCTTCCCTCTTCTAAATTGTTTCATTGAACCAATTAAACCTCCATCCAGACCCTGAAGTAGGTAATAGTCTCATTTCCTTTCTTTTTGATCCCTCATCATGTCAAAGAGCATATAATGTGCACAACAGACAACCTAAATGAAATACCTTTTTTTTTTGTTCCATATCAAGATTAGTATGGATTAAAATGGGAAGTTGATTTGCATGCATATTGTGTAATGGTTTTAATATTTGTACTTATTTTGATACTAGCATTTTGTTTGTGAACAAAGGCGACCTCTACTGGTCTGCCAGAGTAACTAATTTTAGTCTGTGATTACATTTCAGCAGTGGCACTGTGACAATAGCATCTGAATTGACTGCAGGCCCACTCCAGCCTTGCAGGCTCTCCGGGGTGCCTCTGGTTTGTGGAAGCAAAAAGCTCTTGCTTTGGACAAAGCGGAATGCAGCAAACATGGACATTTGAAAAATAGTCTATATTGGTCGTTTTTGTCAGCTGGTATTATTTTAATAGTCTGTAGTTTTAGATATCATTGCTGGGTTCAATATCTGTAGCCTTTTGCCTGTAGCAGTATTATTATTATTTATTTATTAGCAGACACCCTTATCCAGGGCAACTTACAATTGTTACAAGATATCACATTATTTTTACATACAATTACCCATTTATAAAGGTGGATTTTTACTAGAGCAATCTAGGTAAAGTTCCTTGCTCCAAGGGTACAGCAGCAGTGTCCTCCACCTGGGATTGAACCCACAACCCTCCGGTCAAGAGTCCAAAGCCCTGAGCCCTAACCACTACTCCACACTGCTGTTTATAGTGCTCAAAGTTCTCAGCCTTGCCAAATAAATAGCTAGACAGATTATTCAGTTTATACAAATTGGTTTAATTTGTATATTGTGACCTTTAATACCAGATTATTTACTTATTTGTTTATTCTCTCTCTCTCTCTCTCTCTCTCTCTCTCTCTCTCTCTCTCTCTCTCTCTCTCTCTCTCTCTCTCTCTCTCTCTCTCTCTCTCTCTCTCTCTCTCTCTCTCTCTCTCTCTCTCTCTCTCTCTCTCTCTCTCTCTCTCTCTCTCTCTCTCTCTCGTTCCCTCTGTGTTAAGTCTGTGTTAAGATTCTCTTCAGTTCTAGCTGTCTGCCAGAGACATGTGTGTTGTAGGCTAGATCAGCCATTTGATCCAGAAATGGTTCTTTTCTTTCTTTTGCTGATCTAACCTATGTTACACATGTCTATGGCATGACTGAAAGAAAATAAATATATAATTTGACGCAACTTACTCATGTTTTGTTTCTGCAAGCCATGCGTTATGTATTGTAAGAATTGGAAGTTAATCTTAAAACTATTGTAATAATGAGATCAGCACTTCTATATCAAAAACTACTTTTATGCGTGTGTATGTGGGTGTGTCTGTGTCTGTTTGTGTGTGTGTCTGTGGGTGTGTTTGTGTCTGTGTATGTGTTTGTGTCTGTGTGTGTCTGTGTTTGTGTCTGTTTGTGTGTGTGTCTGTGTGCGTGTGTTTGTGTCTGTGTGTGTCTGTGTGTTTGTGTGTGTGTTTGTGTCTGTGTTTGTGTCTGTTTGTGTGTGTGTGTATTACACAGCTGAGTTAGAATACCTTCTTGAGTTTATTATTTTGTCTTGCTGCATATTCTGTGTACCACAGTAATGCTTTGGCTTGATGTGTTATTTCCAGAAAATTGGAAAGCTATGTTACTATGACAAAAATAAGAAATAAACAGCCTAGTGTTACAGTGTAGGTTTGTAGAGTATGGCGGGGAAGTTCAGCGTATTTAACCTGAAGGTTTAGAAAACAATATTTAGGCTCAGTCTATTAATGTGCAACCCTTATTAACAGTATTCATCTTAAAAAATGTCTGAAGGCACATGAAACAAGCTAATGGGTTCTGTTAATGGGACTCAAGTCTATCTGTCTGATTGTTTCCCAAACAGTTATAGCCTTTGGGAAATCATGTGTAGCTGCTTTTATGATTATATCATTCGTTTCTGAAAATATGTATTTAAGCTAATAATCCACCAAACAATACTCTCACTTGGAGATACAATTTCTGTGTTTGTATGCCCCTGCTCTAACACGTATCTGTATGCAGTACATATGTCACGAATGGTGCTGAAAACGCTCCTCTCTTAGATAATTAATCCCAATTCATTACACACATAACACAGACTTCAGAATAGCATAGCGTAACATATAGCTTGTACACGTATATAGCGTATCAATGTTGTGACACTGTTTCACCCAAGCGTTTGTTTTACAGTGCAAGGGCTTACAATGTTTGTTTGTGCTGGAAAGAAATTGTGCTTGTAATAGGACAAAGATAAGATATGTATACTGTGTATGTGTGTGTGTGTATATATATATATATATATATATATATATATATATATATATATATATAATTTACAATCCAGGGCTGGCAATGGAACATAAAACAAGCAATGTGATTGGATGTGCAAGGTTCAAGCTCTCCGTATTGGATGGATACCTTCAGTTCAAACCTTATCACATATTAGAAACCACTGCCTCACAGAGTTTACAGTACCAGCAGCCATCTTGTTAACATTTACAAAGTTACAACAACTATAAAACTGAGTGACCAACTATCTGAGAATATGGATGACTCAAGGTACAGAATTGAATTGCAGGTATTTCAAATGTGGGCATGCTTCAAAATGGGGCTCATGTGATAGTATTCCTTTTAGGAGTTAAGTTAAGGACTTTGCAGTTTTATTCGAACCCAGGTTTATGGAGGACAAAGATTGGATTTTTTTTTTTTTTTTTTTTTTAATAAATCAGAAACACCTGCCAGAACACTGCCAATATGGTGCAGGGTCACCATGACCTAGAATGTCTCACATTCAACCTGTCAAATATGAGAATTGTTTTGGAGTGTTACATGACTACTCAATGATTGTGGCTTCTGAATTCCTTTAATACAGTCAATTTCAGGAGCAAAGTCAGTTCTCCAGAAAAGAGCAGAATCTTTTGAGACAGTTCCTTGTGAAACTCCAGTGGTATGTACAGTCTTGGATACAGAAGCACCTGCCAACCAATCTCACGTTATAATATATGTATAGAATATGTGGTCTTGCTTATTGTAACTGAAACAGGAAGATTAAGCTTTTATATAACAGAGAATACATATGTGGGACGCAGTTTGCCCATTTATGTGTGTGATAAACATCACAGGTGTTTTAATTTTTTTGTCCAAGCTCTGTATACTTTAAAAAAGAAGCTGCCAGGGACTCACACATTTATTTTTGGTTTAAATGAATGAACAACTTTTCATTGGAAAAACATTCTAAATGCATTTAACCTGGGGCAAGAACTTTATGAGTTCCTTTAATATTTATTACTGCTTTTATTGATGTCACTTTACAAAGAATACCACTTCTTGCCATTTATGTTAGGATATTACTACATTTAATCAGACAGAAACCAGACATTATGATCATCCTGTGAAGTCAAAGGTTTAAATTCAGGTCACAAAGAAATTCATATATTTGCTCTGTGTTTAGTGGTAAGTTCTGAGTACATAAAACAACATCCAATATAGACTATCTGTATGATTCCTTGCTGACAACTACCAAAAAAAAAGAAAAGAATGAGCTAGGAGACTGGCAAGCCAAATTATCATTTAGAGATATCTCAAATTGCATTTTAAGATATCTTGAAATATTTAGAGATATCTGTAAAACATTTCCAGATATCTCAAAATGAATTCCAGATATCTTTAATTGTGCAGTTTTTAAGATATCTAAAATTAATTTAAAGATATCTGTAAATCAATTTGAGATATCTAAAAATGAAATAAAGATATCTCAAATTGATTTACAGATATCTTTAAATACTATGGAAACCATGTGGATTGTGCTAGCATGGCACGCCAAACTCATTTAGAGATATCTTAAAATGAGGGTTTTAAAGATATCTCTAAATAACTTCCTGTTCATTTAAAGATATCTGTAAGTCATTTGAAGATATCTTCCAATAACTTCGTTAATTTAGAGATATCTCTAAATCATTTAGAGATATCTCTAAATAACTTCCTGTTCATTTGAAGATATCTTTAAATAGACAGGAAGTCCATTGAAAACATAGAGCATTTTCACAGGAAGTCATTTACAGATATCTCAAAATAGCTTCCTGTTCATTTGAAGATATCTTCAAATGATTTAGAGCTATCTCTAAATGAACAGGAAGTTATTTGAAGATATTTTAAAATGATTTGCGCTAAGGCCAAAAAGTTCAATTTTGGTCTCATCAGACCAGAGAACCTTTTTCCACGTTTGCTGTGTCTCCCACATGACTTTTGGCAAAATCTAAACAGGATTTGATGTGGGGTTTTTTCAGTAATGGCTTTCTTCTTGCCACTCTTCCATAAAGCCCAGCTTTGTGGAGCGTCCGGGTTATAGTTGTCCCATGGACGGTTTCTCCCATCTTAGCTGTGGATCTCTCCAGCTCCTTCAGAGTTACCATTGGCCTCTTGGTTGCTTCTCTGACTAATGCCCTCCTTACCTGGTCACTGAGTTTTGGTGGACGGCCATCTCTAGGCAGAGTCACGGTTGTGCCATATTCTTTCCATTTTTTAATAATGGATTTAACAGTACTCTGGGGGATGTTCAAAGTTTGGGATATTTGTAGCCCAGTTGGTGCTCCAGAACTTTATCCAGGATTTGTTTTGATAGCTCCTTGGTCTTCATGATGCTGTTTGTTTAGATATGCTCTCTAACAAACTCTGGGCCTTCCAGAAACAGGTGTATTTAATCTGACATCATGTGACACTTTAATTGCACACAGGTGGACTCCATTCAACTAATTATGTGACTTCTGAAGGCAATTGGTTGCACCAGAGCTTATTTAGGGGTGTCACAGCAAAGGGGGTGAATACGTATGCAATCAAGACTTTTCAGTTTTTTATTTGTAAATAATTTTGAAAAATATGTAGATTTTTTTTCCCCACTTCGACATTATGGACTATTTTGTGTAGATCAGTGACAAAAAATCCTAATTAAATCCATTCCAGGTTGTAACACTACAAAGTCCAAAGGGGGGTGAATACTTATGCAAGGCACTGTACTGATGAACAGATCAATGTACAGGTTACTACATATAGTATCCCCAGTTCAAATACTCCAAGTTCTATCACAACAGGCTAAGTGGTTAGAATGATTGAATACGTTTTGACAAACATTTCAAAAGGAAGTCATATATTATAAACGTTGTGGGTTTGGGGAAATATACGTTATTGGGGTGGTGCTGCTCACTCCTAACAAACTGCAATAGGATTCACAATTGTGCACAGAAAAATACCACTTAGTCCCCTGGGGGAGGGGACAAAACTTTCCCCAATAACATTAACCTCCCCAAAAACAGACACATACAAAATCGAAAGTCCTATATATGTATAGGCGCTTCCACCATGACACTTTTTATTAATTTACTATTTACTTTGAACAGATATTTGAAAAACACCAGAACTGTTTGCTATAAAGAAGAAAACACACAAGTGGTATGTAGGGTGCTTTAACAAATACAGATGACCAGCAGGGGGCAGAGCAAACACCACTTTGTTTCTCACAGCACAGGCAGCTTGATAGATGAAAGGAAACGGTACATTTCTTTAACACACATAAAACGCCCAAATAACTTTCATTTATCAATAATTATATATCTTGAGTTATGCAGTAGTTATATGCCAGCTAAATAAACTCAGTTGCATGCATTTCTACTTTGCTGCCTTTCATTTTTACAGTTTTTGGCAGATGGAAACTGTAAAAATGATATGTCAAAGTTTAAAGAAACACAGTTGTTTGGAAAAATATTTAACTTCAGTTTGATTTCATATGAGGTTTCCTGTTGGTTTATTGTGTATTTGGAGAAAATAATACAAACATTTATAAACAAGTATATTAAATGTAGTTGTGGTTTGGCTGAAAGTATTATAGAAAAACGATTGTGTAGTTTTGCCTACATGTGCAACCCCCTTTACAATTGTTTATTAATTCTCAGAAATGTTTTCCTTTGCACTTACTTAAAAACAGGGCCCTAGCTTAAATAACTAAGAGTGTACTTATCCTCTGTAATCAGACCGTGTCGTGTTTCTTTACTTCTGTGAAGAGCCGAAGAACATTCAAGTGACAGAAAACACTTCAAACTGTTTGAGAAGCTGTTCAGCACAGTGAAAGGGTATGGGAATGCACCAATAAGAAACTTTACATCACAAAGGTTAGTATAGTGGATGAAAAAGTGTTTCACTAAAGTGCCCATCACATATCTTTATACAAATGCATAAAGAAAAGTATTTAAAAACACTATTTCTCGCTCTTTTGGAATTGGTTCATTACCAAAATAGGTTAACAATGTTTTTTTTTTTTTTTTTTTAAACAAGGTCAATTGAATGCACTTGGACAGGGAAACCTTAGGGCTCTTTTTCACAGCAATCCTCCAAAACATTACTGGGTATGTTTTAAATATCTAAAAACGGCAGCAGATCCTTTATTTAGAATAAAACGTACTGTATTGCTTATGTAACATGGCCTGTTCTGAAACAAAGCTACAGCACGGGAAGTAGCAGTAACATCAACCTCCATAACACTGCCTTTCCAAAATCTGCATATTAAACACAAGTATAAAGAAGAAAAAAGGGCGCAGTGATAATATTGTTAGTGATATGCAAGAAGCAAGAAAATTGATTTTAAAACCTTGATTAGCACTCCATAACTATATTCTTCTGTAGCCCTCTTTCCTCTATCTCTATTTTAGTAAACTAGGTTAATAATGGGGTCAGCAACAAGTGATTTTAAATGGAATTATTCAGATACACCAGAGTTTACATTATTAATAAAACAGCCTCTGCCCCTGTCCACCATCTTGATTTGTGCCACAATCTGTACAAAGTTATACAAAAGAAAAAAGAAAAAAAGCCATTGGATGATTTCAGGGAAAAACAAAAACAAATGGAGCATTATGGTTTTCATTTGATTTTATTGTATTCTATCAGTGGTTATATATCAGCAAAAAAAAAAGCCATTGCCTGTTTGATATCAGAGTTTTGGGTTTCCATGGCTTTCTCTTTTGCATACAAACAAAAAAAGAAAATGTACTGTATCATACAAACATTAGTTTGGCATATCAGTTTTCAAAATGCATGGTTTTTAAAAAGATCAATACATTTTTTACATTTCTACACCAACTGCATTTTTTATATTCAATAATCAGATTTGTTTTAAAAATGATCAGATTAAAAAGTTAAAAACAGTAAAGTCCTCAATGCAGTTTCTAATTGTCAGTGTCCATGCTGGGTTTAAAAATGCAGATGTTATTCTAGTATTCTAGAGACTAAAACTTCCTGTCCTCACCAAGTAGTGGTACACGAAAGACCACTGTGCACAGTCAAGACAATTGACAAGTCAAAGGAAACCTAGTTTTTTTTCTACAAAAATAAAATAAAAGACATACCAATTTAAAAATCGTCATCTATTAAGAAACTTGCTGTACAAAACGTAAAAAATGTACACCATCTGAGCTGCCAAAAATGTATAAAAAGTATAATTTTTCACATCAAACTATACAATATAATATATATATATATATATATATATATATATATATATATATATATATATATATATATATATATATATATATATATATTTTTTTTTTATCAGTAGGTCCAAAAATACCTGGGCATAATATATCCCAAATAAGCATATTCACCCTGTGTAAAAAAAAAAAAATTATAATAATAAATCATTATAATTATATATATATATATATATATATATATATATATATATATATATATATATATATATATATAAAAGCTATGATAATATTACACAGTAGCATCTATAATTTTTCGTTGTTTAAAAAATAGATAACTAGCACGGTTTCAAATTCTTTCAAAGATTTGTGCAGAATAATGCTGCAAAGACTGGATGAAAACAAGGCACATTCTCCCAGCTAGCAGCGGCAGGTACCATCTTGCTATTATTAGATGTAATTAGGTACTGGATAAGAAGGGTCCAGGCAGGATCCCAGGTGAAGGTGATAACAGTCAGGGGAGACACAGGCGGTAAATGTTTCTGAGGTAAAGTTTTACACAGAAGTCGTCACTCTGTCACTAGCATTATTGACCTCGTTTTTGTTGGAATCCAGCCCTTTAGCTGCATTCATGTCATTCCGTAAATTTTCTGCAGTCTTCTTCATGGTCTTCAGCTCCCCGGGGTGCGGAGTGGCTCTCCTCAAAAGAGTTCCCTGGAGAAACGAACATGATACATCCGTCACTGCATGGCGCCCAGACACTTTCATCTGGTAAAGTTCAGACAATAAACAAACAGTAACACGTGACATGTTTTCTATTTGAACCCTATATTGCATTCATTCCCCATACCGGCCATTTGATTTGGGTACTGTAAAATGGTAAAAACTGAATCACCTGTCACCTGAACATAGTAGTCGCGTGTTCACCAGTTAGTAAACCCCAGAACCGATTACCTTTGTTCAATGCAAGAGAATAAGTGGCACCTTGTATAAAGCAGCTACTTGTTTTATGGAGTCACAAATATTAATTCACTTTTGGAATCAGATTCATCTAAGCTGTGTTGTATCTTTGAATAGTAAGTTACATTATTTTTTTGTCCAGTCTACTGTACAGCCTGATAAAATATTTGAAATAAAAACACCACATTTTATTGGTTTCACTAATGCCAAGGAAATTCCCCAAACGTTATTACTAAACTCTAATTGGATAAATGAAAAAGATTTAGTGGGTTGTTGTTTTTTCTAATGTTGACCATTTTTGCATGCACTCGTGACATGCAACAAACTGGATGTACTTGGGAAAGGAAACACAGCTCAATATGGGTACACAGTAGAGCATTTCTCTTTTTTTTAAGATCCATCACTTTTCCCTAAACGCACCTGTACCAGACTTATAGTGGAATCCCTCCGTTAAGATCACCACAGGGTCTTATTTGAGAGTTGGTCCCAAAAGAGGGGGATCTTCATACAGTTTTCAAATTGAAAGGGGCTGACAGAGAGTGCGCTGAATGGTAAGCTTGTCACAAAGAGAAAGTCAACTGTATTTCCATATAACTGGAGGCCTATTTCTTGAAATAGAATTAAAGGGACCTATATTTTTACATAATATAACTTCCAAAAGAATGTAATGAAATGCACCTTGTGCTTCATCTACTTTCATAATAGTGCATGAGTTTATCACTTTTACAGGACGAAGTGAACATTTTTATATTTTTGCCTAATAAAGTTACTAATAAACAACCGGTCCCTTCTGAATATTTGAATAGGGGCCAAAAGTCCCCCTAAAAAAGGTCCAAAAAGTAATGTTTTTTACAGTAATTTTGACATTAACAATTAGTTTCCTTTATTATTTGGAAAAAATATGAAAATCTATCTTAGAGAATCTTGTACGTTACGTGCCTCATCAAAATGGTGAGTGACTTAAGATTACTAAACCTGCCTGTATCAGTGTGTTTCTCAGGCAGGATTTCTAATTTCCCCAGCAGGAACTCTTAAGAGAATGCTCCGTTCACAAACCTTTCCCTCGTCATTCTCGTCATCCTTCTCCTCCTCCTGAAAGCGAATGGCACTGATTCTGTTCACTGCCTGATCGTTCCATGCCTCATCCGACATCTCGTTAACCAAGCTTTCAATCACACCACAGCGAGCCAAGTTATCTGAGAGCAAGAACAAAAAAAACAGTTTTTATATCAAAAATATCACACTGAAATTGAGTGTGTGAATTGTGAAAACAATCAATTTATGTATGTTTAAGAAGCTGACTTACAAAATGAAAAACATTCTTTCACAGTATTTCAATAACCCCCCACCCCAGATCCAGATTTATTTCCTTATTTCTGTTTGGCTCATTCCTACTTCCCAGCTGTAGGATTTAGGCATGCTGAGGAATATGAAAGTTTTGTGCAGTTTTAAAAGAAACACATGTTACAGAGTGTATTTTTTTATTTTAGAACATCAATATTACACTTGCACTTCTTAGGTCATTTTACCTCAGCAGGGGTCAAAGCATGTTATTGGCTAAAAGCATGTCAGTCAATAAGGGGAAGCAGCTGGTTGGTTAATGACAGGAAAGAATCCGCTGAAAGGGCAGGAACAATTTCACCCTTCAGATGTTTCTTTATCTTAGTGTAATACCAAATATCAAGTTTTTAAATAAAAGTATGTGTTTGCTATAACATTCTTTTCCTTCAAAACTGCACATTTGAGGCTTATAAAACAAATGATGGTGCTCAACAGGTAAATGAAAAAAGAAAACCCAGGGAGCCTGCAGTAAAAAGACAAATGCATTTCAAAAGGGTGTGGAATGAAGAACATTCTGTCAAGCACTACAGTCTGGATTTGATGGCCGACTGACAGATAACACTAAGCCTCTTTAGTTCTTCAATCTGCTAATTGGTTGCAATATCAACAGTTTTATCTAAAGTTGTATAAAAAGGGCACAGAACATGCTACCCCATTAGAATGAAACTACTTGACATCATCACACTCTACAGACACAATGAAAGGCATGCACAGAAATGCTGTTAATGCCTGCTGTACAGTATGGGTTGCCACTCTGAGCCCACCCCTCATATAAAATGCCATTCTGTTTATTGGTATCTAGCAGGATTAGGTTTGTGTCATCGGAACAGTTCTTCTGGGTTGGGGGAGGGGAGCTGGATTTATTTTTATTTTTTTTGCCCCCCCCCCTACAGATTTATATTAGAGTGCTGTGTAAGTGGCACCCAATTATGTCACAGTCAGACAGTGTTTATTCGAGTATCATGCCAGCAACACTGTATGACAATTAGAGCTGAAAAAAGATTTTGGCATGCAGATTTAGACCAAGGGTTTCCTTGTGTTGTTACACCAAATATACTAATAAAACCACTTTGTGAATTAATGCTACATTATAAAGTCAAACATTAAATAACATGCCAAAACCAGGTCTGATAAACAGCTCAGCACCTCCTCAGAACTGGCAGCTTTATCATGCAGATAAAAACCCTTAAAAATAACTCAAGACCCTCAGCAATGTATTTTATATAAAACTAGATTATAGCAATAGAAGAGTATGCAACTCCTACTTAGCAATGGAACAACCAGAAACACCACAACTATTAATCCTTTCATGCATGAAATATTGAAATAGCTGAGAAAGTAGTTTTGGACACAAATATATTTTTAATTGAAAATGATTTCAGTTTTTTTCTAACCTAATTGCTCTGCTGCCAGCTTCCGATATCTAAGTTAAGTAAACATTTCACAGTTGCATACTGTAACTAGTGCTACATTAAACTAATAACGGTACAATCATCATCATTTTTAATCATTTTACAGTAGCAGCTAGGGACATTGCATTGCATGGGCTTTACAAAAAGAGCCAGCGGTAATAATGCAGTTTAACTCTTTATTAGAACACCCATCCGACTACAACTCACCAGATTTACAAAAGATTTAGTAAAGTTTAATACATTTCACCTGCTTTCCACAAACAAAGACACTTTGTAGCAAATATAAACGGCTAAATAAGCACCACATTCCTGTGAATGTAAAAATTAGAAATATGTAGCAAAGTTTGTAGTAACATGTTTACACAAGAACCTTTCATTTGTTGAACTAATACCAACATTTGCATACGGTGAAAATATTAGAAAAATAAATCCATTGATTTTCATGTATAACATTGCCTAATCATTTCTTTCAATATAAATGCATACTTAAGCAATGTAACATTTTAAGTAATTGGAACAGTACATTTCAATGTGAATGTATCTAATACTGTAGTGCACCACCTTAAATATTATTTTCTGCCGATCCACTGTGAAAAAGACAACGATGAGTTAATAGAGCAGCTATGCATTCCGGTACTGTTCTAAAACTAGTGCAATAATGCCACATGGTTTTTGGGTGTTTAAATTATATTCTGCGAGAATTGCAATACCGAATACTATTGATAATTTAAGTTACCCCGATCAAGCAATGGATGGGCGGAGAATTATATATATATATAAATTTTTAAAGAAACAGGAATTTAATGACAAGAATCTAAAATCTAAATAGGATCGAATCGAAACCTGAAAATGCATAGCACAACCCTACACATGAGCCTAAATCTCATTTTTGGATCTATGGTACTAAAATAATTGCACCTGGGCATAAGCAACATTAATAGTTTCCAACACCTCCCTATGACTCATCATGATATCAATAATATTATATTATTATAGAAATAATAAAATGCAATGTAATTCTGTGTTGTTGATATAATCACTGGACAACAATGAACTATCAATCAAAAATGAATGAATGCCGCCAATGCCTTGAGACTCTGAACGCAAGCTATTACACCACATAGCAACCGTCACTGCCTTCATTCCAGATCCAGTTTAGATTAGAAAAGAATGATGTTTTGAAAAACATATTTTATTTGTTTGTGAAGAAAACTTCGACTATCTTATATGTGATTATATTATGTATCTGGGGGGGTCAAAAAGTGGAAGACATATGGCTCCCAAGTGGCGCATCCAGTAACAGCACTTGCGCCCTATAGTCTGGAAGTCGTCTGTTCGAGTCCAGGCTATTCCTTTGCCAACCGAAGACGGGAGCTCCCAGGGGGCGGTGCACAATTGGCTGAGCGCCACCCGGGGGGAGGGAGGCTTAGGTCGGCCAGGGTGTTCGGCTCGCTGCGTACCAGCGACCCCTGTAGTCTGGCAGGGCGCCTGCAGGCTTGCCTATAAGCTGCCCAGAGCTGAGTCCTCTGACGCTGCAGCTCTGGGTGGCTGCATGGTGAGTCTGCAGTGTGAAAAAAGCTGTTGGCTGACGGCACACGCTTCGGAGGACAACGTGTGCTCGTCTTCGCTGCTCCCCAGTCAGCGCGGGGGTGGTAGTGGTGAGCTGAGCTAAACAAAAATAATTGGACACTATTCAATTGGGAAGAAAACAATAAAAAAAAAAACTAACTGGCGACTACTAAATAAAAAAAAAAAAAAAGTGGAAGACATAATGCCATGTAGATCGCACAGCAAATGACGCCCGTGATGTGAAAGCAAAGTAGAAAAATACATTTAAAAATGCCCGTCATCCCTAAACATCCCCTTCAGTCACAAATGATATTTTTAGAAATTTTAAAATAGTTGGTGTGAACCCTGTGGCGTTCGGGAAGTTGCCCTCCTGTAACTGCAAACAAGCACATATACATCATAAAACAGATAGGTGGACAGGAAATGTAACATGTGGGCACACGGTGACTGAAGGGGATATATAAATATATACACTACACCACCACAAAATAGGTTAACAAAGTACCTTGGCTGTCTGGTTTGGAATGCACCTGAGGAAGTAATACGCAGGTCAGAACCTTTTCCCCCGTTTCAGTATCCACGTCCGTCTGGAACGTAAGCAGCGGCTGGGATTGGTTTTCAGACAGCCAAAGAGCCTTCAGTTTCAGAGTTGTAAGGGACATTGGTAAATACGTCAACCTGTTATTAAATAGAAAGTCAAAAACACTAAATACTTACATAATACCGGTTATGCAACAGACACAACTTAAAAGAAGGAAAAGGTTAATAGTAAAGGCTGGACAATTTTGTGTAATTTTTTTCTATAATGTGACCAACCAACAAACTAATCCCTCAACTTGAAATACTGGTGTACTACACTGTAGGCTTGTAAATGAAAACTTTTGGTATTATGTTGTGTGCTGATTTCCAATGGACTATGCAGACAAAGCTAACTATATAAGGTATTAACATGCCCTGCTGCCTATTGTACTTCTATCCTTTGCAACCTAATCTTTCCTTCTGCTGTGAGCACTGCCAACATTTTTGGAATTTCCTAACTGGCATTTCTCTCTGCACAAAAGCAGTTCCTACAGGAAGGGAGAGAGAGAATAACGACATGTTCATACAAATAGTTTTCTTAATCAATTCCTTATCATTGTAATTATTATAACTAAAAGACTTAGGACCAAATATTCAAACTCCTTGTGTGTCTCGCAAGGGGAGTTGTAGAGATTTTTTCTCGCAAGTCCTTTTTGCAAAAAAAGTTGCGCTTTTGAGTGTGTTCAAAATAGATGCTGCTTTGGAAAAAATGGGTTTGCGAGTTTTTCTCTCGCAAGTGCAGGACCTATAATATTAATATATATATATATATATATATATATATTACACACACACATACATATATATAGATATATACAGATTATATTATATATATATATTATATATATATATATATATATATATATATATATATATATAGGCACGTAACCCATAGAGCCGAGGGGGCAGTACCACCCCCTCATGCGGGGAGGGGGAGTGACACAACAACTATGTATTTTGCCCGTCCACTTTTTTTGCTCTGTGTATATGCAATATTATTCAATGTTTTGTAATGGTTTGGTATTTAAACTGTTTAAAATTAAATGTGGAAAGGCATTCAGATGACTCCATAAGGCCGACATTGATATATATATTATATTATATTATATATACAGACGTGCTCAAATTTGTTGGTACCCCTCCACAAAAAACGAAGAATGCACAATTTTCTCTGAAATAACTTGAAACTGACAAAAGTAATTGGCATCCACCATTGTTTATTCCATATTTAATAGAAATCAGACTTTGCTTTTGATTTTTTATTCAACATAATATTGTAAATAAGAAAACAAATGAAAATGGCATGGACAAAAATGATGGGACCGCTAACCTAATATTTTGTTGCACAACCTTTAGAGGCAATCACTGCAATCAAATGTTTTCTGTAGCTCTCAATGAGACTTCTGCACCTGTTAACAGGTAGTTTGGCCCACTCTTCCTGAGCAAACTGCTCAGGCTGTCTCAGGTTTGATGGGTGCCTTCTCCAGACTGCAAGTTTCAGCTCTTTCCATAGATGTTTGATAGGATTCAGATCAGGACTCATAGAATGCCACTTCAGAATAGTCCAATGTTTTGTTCTTATCCATTCTTGGGTGCTTTTAGCTGTGTGTTTTGGGTCATTATCCTGTTGGAGGACCCATGACCTGCGACTGAGACAGAGCTTTCTGACACTGGACAGTACGTTTCGCTCCAGAATGCCTTGATAGTCTTGAGATTTCATTGTGCCCTGCACAGATTCAAGGCACCCTGTGCCAGGCGCAGCAAAGCAGCCCCAAAACATAACCGAGCCTCCTCCATGTTTCACTGTAGGTATGGTGTTCTTTTCTTTGAAAGCTTCATTTTTTCGTCTGTGAACATAGAGCTGATGTGACTTGCCAAAAAGCTCCAGTTTTGACTCATCTGTCCAAAGGACATTCTCCCAGAAGGATTGTGGCTTGTCAATATGCATTTTAGCAAATTCCAGTCTGGCTTTTTTATGTTTTTCTTTCAAAAGTGGAGTCCTCCTGGGTCTTCTTCCATGGAGCCCACTTTCGCTCAAAAAGCGACGGATGGTGCGATCAGAAACTGACGTACCTTCACCTTGGAGTTCAGCTTGTATCTCTTTGGCAGTTATCCTTGATTCTTTTTCTACCATTCGCACTATCCTTCTGTTCAATCTGGGGTCGATTTTCCTCTTGCGGCCGCACCCAGGGAGGTTGGCTACAGTTCCATGGACCTTAAACTTCTTAATAATATTTGCAACTGTTGTCACAGGAACATCAAGTTGCTTGGAGATGGTCTTGTAGCCTTTACCTTTACCATGCTTGTCTATTATTTTCTTTCTGATCTCCTCAGACAACTCTCTCCTTTGCTTTCTCTGGTCCATGTTCAGTGTGGTGCACACAATGATACCAAACAGCACAGTGACTACTTTTCTCCATTTAAATAGGCTGAATGACTGATTACAAGATTGGAGACATGTGTGATACTAATTAAAGAAACTAATTAGTTTGAAATATCACTATAATCCAATTATTTATTATCTTTTCTAAGGGGTACCAACAAATGTGTCCAGGCCATTTTAGAATATCTTTGTAGAATAAGCAATAATTCATCTCTTTTCACAGCTTCTTTGCTTTATTCTATGACATACCAAAGGCATGCAAGTATACATGATAAAATAGCTTTTAATTCACTTTTCAGGAGGAATGAAGCATTATTTCAATGAACTGTAAGGGTACCAACAAATTTGAGCATGTCTGTATATATATATATATATATATATATATATATATATATATATATATATATATATATATATATATATATATATATATATATATATCAATCAATTAAAAAAAAAAAAAAACACACGATACACGTACCCTACACAAACATTGGCTTGACCGATGGTCTGCGCTATATCTAGCTATATCTAATATTATTAGCGTTGTGAATGCAACAGAACCCGCAGTTTGTGGAGATTGCAAAACATAAATTAATACATTTCTGTTTAGGCTAGATAGTTGTTAGCTTGGTTTGTTTTTATTTTCTATTAATTCAATTCTATTCATTGAAAAAAGGAAAGAGAACCAGACCGTTACTGTTTCTGTATTTTTTTGGAATAGGGGAAGTTAGCAGGCAATGTTCCTGTGTGGGGGTAGGGGTACAGGCAGGCATGAACACGTTTAACTTCAACACTAACCCATAATAAAATGTTGTTCCTGTATTAAGCAGTCGTATAAATCGGAAGCAGTGCTATTTAAAAATAACAGAAGCCAGTTTTCACTATAGTGAAGTAGGCTACAATATTTGTTTCCATTAAAAAACGTCTTGTTTATTGAAATTAATGTTCAGCTTTCATATTGAAGCTTGTTGTGTACTACTCATTCAATCAAACCAAGTAGTAGGAATTTTCTTGTATCGTTCAAGACGTTTTTCAAATCAAGTAAGCTTATTTCATTTGTGTATAAAAAACGACAATAGAGTCGCAGTCCTTCTTTCGCAGCCAGTGTCATCTTTATGGCACATAAATGGTAAAGTAATTAAATGTCCCTGGCAGTGGACTGTCTCTGTTTAGCGCACACAAGAACTTGCAGAATGGATGAAACTGTGTTGAGAATTGTAAGAAAACGCATTTGAGAGAAAAACATTGAATGACATTTTTAACTTTCATAGCTGAAGAGGTGCTGGGGCTATGCCTCGTCAAGCCCAAATAATGAGTCTTCATTTAGCAAAAGGTTGCAATGGTTCTATACCTCGAGAGTGTTGATTTCTTGTGATAATTCATGTTAATTTATTCATTTCCGCAGCGCTGCGATAATTGCAGTTTCTCCTCAACTCGTTCAGATTTCACTCACTTGCGATTTTACGCAAAACATTCGCAGCGCAAGCAGAGTTGCAAGAAAGATGAGAAAATTCGCAAGACCTTTGAATATTTGCCCCTTATTTCTTACATCATACTAGATTTACACTGAAAAATAATATTTAAGTGTTACAGAACATTCTGCAAAGTTTACAATAAACCCATTTACTGTGAAATACATTTCTCAACATTCACCTGGGAGCGTTCGCCAAGGAAAAAAAAAAAAGTTTAAGGATCGCAAAGTAATGCCCTAGTTTATTTACATATGTGTGAATAAAAATATATCAAGACTATCAGGAATATGTGGAAAAAAACAAAATTGCTGCAATATGGACAACACGGGATACAGCAAAGGTAAACTAATATGTAAACACTGCATGGGGTTCTGTAACACTTTAAGCCCAATAGAAAACTTCCCGTATTACAGTCACTGTTTTAACTTCACAAGCCATTTATACAACAGTAGATAAACACACACACAGACACGTTCTGTAATAACCATAGTGGTATACATTCTTATTTCAATTTGACTTGCTGCATTATTATTTTGTCTTACAATGAAATAGATATACAGACTGGTTCAGATGGCTGGGAGTACTGGTTTTACTGTATTATTATATTAAAATTCACCTTTAAAACAACTCACCTGTTCCCAGCAACATCAAGTACGTGCAATTCTGTGGCCTGGGAAATCTCAGCAGGAATTCGTGCTAATCGGTTTTCTCGTACACAGAAGACGTTAAGACTAGTGCATCCACCAATCTAAATGCAAATAGCATAATACACTGTCAGGTTATTGATTACACTGGGAAAACAGTTTATCACGAGACAATTCTCCATCAAGGATTATTTTTTTGTTTCGGTTTTCTTGTTACATTTTCAGAAAATCTTTCCAATTTTCACAGGCTTCCATAAGAAAACTGACTTTATGATCAATCTTAAAAAATCTTCACAAAAATATACAATAAGGCTTGGATTTGAAGTTAAAATAAGAATGACATGTATCAAAGATGTTCTAGATGGTAATATATTTAGAGGTTTAGAAAAAGCAGTAAACAGTATATTTTGGGTGGAATTACTATGCAAAAATACATCTTGAAAAAGAGGAAAGACATTTTAGAAGTTAAACAGTAATTAACAAATGCATAAGCTTAAGAAATTAACAGGTCATCTTGAAGAACTGGCAATAATTCTAAATGCAAAAACAACCAAAATGATGCCTAAATTTGGATCAATCTATATTATCAGCAAGCCACAGTTAAAACTGTGGACCTGATGGTGCTTTTAAATCAGACACAATGTTAGATTTTCTCAAGGAAGTAGCAAAAGTAAGGTAATATCAAATTAAAAGAGAGACAGATATGCTTGCTTGTTGTCCGGTCTTGAGTGTGATTAAGGAGATGTCTGCAAAAGCTTCTTTAGTGCATAAATACAGCACAATAACTTAGTTGTGTTATATACAGTGCCTATAGAAAGTATACACCCCCTTTCAAAATGCTCACCTTTTGTTGCCCGATACCCTGGAATTAAAATGCATTAAAATAGTTTTTTTTTTCATTGATCTACACATCCTACCCCACAACTTAAGTGAAAAAAATATTCTAGAAATTTGTAGAAAATTAATAAAAAATAAAAACTGAAATAGCTTGGTTGGATAAGTGTCCACCCCCCTTGTAACAGCAATCCTAAATTAGCTCAGGTGTAACCAATCGCAATCAAAATCACACACCAAGTTAAGTGGCCTCCACCTGTGTAAAATTCTAGTGATTCACATGATTTCAGGATAAATTCAGCAGTTCCTGTAGGTTCCCTCTGCTGGGTAGTGCATTTCAAAGCAAAGACTCAACCATGAGCAAAGTTGTTGAAAGGCACAGATCAGGGGATGGGTATAAAAAAATATCAAAGGCCTTGAATATCCCTTGGAGCACGGTCAAGACGATTATTAAGAAGTGGAAGGTGTATGGCACCACCAAGACCCTGCCTAGATCAGGCCGTCCCTCCAAACTGGATGACCGAGCAAGAAGAAGACTGATCAGAGAGGCTACCAAGAGGCCAATGGCAACTTTGCAAAGAGGCTTTTATGGCCAAGACTGGTCAAAGTGTGCATATGACAACAATATCCCAAGCACTCCACAAATCTGGCCTGTATGGTAGGGTGGCAAGAAGGAAGCCATTACTCAAGAAAGCCCATCTTGAATTCCGTTTGAAGTATGTAAAACAACACTCAGGAGATTCTGTAAAGTGTTGTGGTCTGGCGAAACTTAAATGGAACTTTTTTGGCCTTAATGCAAAGCGTTATGTTTGGCGCAAACCCAACACAGTGCATCACCCAAAGAACACCATCCCTACTGTGAAGCATGGTGGTGGCAGCATCATGTTATGGGGATGTTTCTCATCGGCAGGGATGAGAAGGGATAGAAGGATAGAAGGGAAAATGAATGAAGCAAAGTACAGAGAAGTCCTTGAGGAAAACCTGCTGCCCTCTGCAAGAAAGCTGAAACTGGGACGGAAGTTCACCTTTCAGCATAACGACCCAAAGCACACAGCCAAAGCTACACTGGAGTGGCTAAGGAACAAAAAGGTAAATGTCCTTGAGTGGCCCAGTCAGAGCCCCGACCTAAATCCAATTGAAAATTTGTGGCATGACTTGAAGATTGCTGTCCATCAACGCTCCCCAAGGAACTTGACAGCTTGAACAGTTTTGTAAAGAAGAATGGTAAAATATTGCCAAATCTAGGTGTGCAAAGTTGGTAGAGACCTATCCCAACAGACTCACAGCTATATTGCTGCCAAAGGTGCTTCCACCTTATACAATTATGATCTTTCAGTTTTGTATTTTTAATATATAATTTTTTTCCTCAATAAAAACTTTTTCCCCTTAACAGTGTGGGATATGGTGTGTAGATAAGTGGAAAAAAATCTTCATTTAAATGCATGAAACTCTGAGGCACTGACACAACAAAATGTGAAAAAAGCTCAAGGGGGTGTAGACTTTCTAACTATTTCAACACTATAGACCGTTAGAGGTTTCAGAACGATAACAACACACAAAACAGAAAACGGATAATTTGACTTGCTTAGTGCTGAAAAGCTTAATATAAATGAACATTTCCAAAGGTTTGTTGAGAAATATTTTCCACATTTAATACCGCAATAAATTTACAGTAAGGCTTGCATTAAGACCACATTTTATAATTGAACAGCAGCTGCATGGTAGCATGTAGGAATATCTTTTTGTTTATCTCTTTTTACTCGACGCATAGCACTATTAAGAGTAAAAATGTAATTTATTCTGTGTCTCACCATGGTTCTCTTGTTGCCAAGTTCCTCATTGACAGGAATCACAAGTACATTTGACGACCCCCCCCCCCCCCCACACACACACACATTCCATTCTACTGTCCATAGAACACCAGTTTTGGACATGCTACAAGCACTGATAGAAGCAACATGTAAAATGCAATGTAACACAAAAGCTCAAAAGTGCAATAACATAAAAGATAAAGTAATTTACAATCAATGCATTTCTGGATTATGGTTATTTGGAATGAATGCAGTCCATAATACAATTGAATAGTGTCTGAAAGCACACAGACCTGGTTTTTGACAGTTCCCTGCTGAGCAAAATAGCAGATCCTGTACAAGCCTGCATGCATGTAAGGGTTATACAACGGCAAAGACTTACTCACAATGCTATCATTTTCCTAATGTTCCAAGCAGCAAATACTTAAAAAGTAAAAAGAAGGATTCACTTTTCCTTATTTAGTACAAGAAAATAAGCAAAAAACATATATCAAATTTACAGCACACAATACCTTAATCTGCCACTCTAACTAAATTACATAAATGGAAATGAGTTCATTTATTTATTTTTTTAATTTAGGTTCAACATGAACTGCTTACCCTAAGGAGTGGCAAACAGAAAAATACCTAAACCCCACACACAAACCCCAACCGTTCTGGGCAGTTGGTAGCAAGTCTGTTTCTAGTTTATCTGCTTTGCTGGTTTGATACAACATGACCTTTAGCGTCTGCATATTCACTAGATCTTTTACCACAAATCGCAGGTGCATTCGTGCCAACTGCTGATTTTGTGTTTAAAAGATGAACTCAGACTTGGGAGGCGCTGTGGTTTTTGTTTCTGATGTGTTTAACAGAAAACAAAATCACAATACATTCCATAAACAGGGCTTAAGTTTAATAACAAAATAACTAACTGACTTTGTAATCCACACACAGTTATTACGACAGTATGTTTAAATCAGCCGAGGAGCAGTTTACATGGTTAAGGCAATATTGTTTGTTGCTGACTTGTCCAGTTGCTTTATGTGTAGCTGCAAAGCAAAATAAAACAGTTGCAGCCAAACCAAAAATGATGCATAATTTAGAAGATATATAACCCTGCACTGTAAAAATCAATAGAATACAGTAAATACAGATCACTGTTATGTGGTTTATACCACATCATTTAATTTTTACATACCTCTTTTGGTAAAGTCATTAATCTATTTCGGTCACAATTGAAATTTGACATTTTCCAAAGTTTCCCAATACTTCTCGGCAAACACTGTTAAAAAAAAAAAAAAATCTTAATTATTGTTGCACAGAATTAATCTACAGCATGCAGGAAAGAGATGGAGGACTCCGACTCGAGTCCAATTTGAGTCACAATTATAGATGTCTGTAAGTGTGTCGGTAATATCATAAATTATGAACATTTAAACATTAACATGGCAAATATTGGCTTTACAGTCATGTCTCTGTAGTAGTAGGCCTACATCTTAACACAGTGATCTTTGTTGCTTACGATACTGCAATTTGATGCATGTTTTTTAAATATACGAACCATTCTAAAGTTCTTAACGGTGAGAAAAACCAGCAATACTGTTTGTTGATTTTCATGCAGTATACTGTACTGCAATAATAATAATATTTAATTAATCTTATTTACATCGGTTCTGAGTTGTTGTTTATGTTTAATGCTATGCCTGGTGAGTTGCAATGAACTGCTCTGTTTATCCATTAAAAAAGCTGAGAAATTCTGGTGGTGGCTATTTGTAAGTTTGTGCTTGGAAACATTGCCAGGTAAAAAATGTGTTTCAAGAGTAGGATCCCTGTGTAAAGGTTTGTGAATGACCAAAACCAGTTAAAAATATTTTGACTAGTACCACGTTTATTAAAAAACAGAATTAGACAGGTAGAGTAATACAAAATAAACCTTAATATTCATAGTAATAAACATCAAGACCAGCGGTCCACATAAGCTGCATACATGCGCATTAAAAAAAACAAAACAGAAATACGCACTAAATTTAAATTTAATGCGTAAAAATATGCATAGCAATTTTGCTGCACAGCTTATCTGCCTCCCCTAAAACTTCCACTAGCAACTACATCTTCCAGAATACAATGTCTTCAGTTACTAGGAAACTGTGCACAAGAAAAACCAACCCAAACATTATCCAATCTCTGGCTAGCCCTGTTGTCTTTGCAGCCAATCACAGCAAGAATAAGAAATTCGCCAGCAAGCTACACAGGTTAAAGCATAAACACCCCAGTCCAGCTACAAATCCATCTGGAACCATCGTCAGAGGCAACCGCTAAGAAAAGGTGCCTATAATATTAAATGAACTGTTTTATAACTTATTAAATGCATGTCCTTATTTTATTTATCTGTATGGCTTTATATTTAAGTTTGAACTTGTTCACTTAGTTTAAAGAATTTAATGTTAAAATAGAAGGAACGTAATTAAATTTGCAGAGTCAGTGTGATACCTCGAAAAATGCGCTGAGTCAATAAAGAACCTTTTAGAACACACGCGTGGTTGTACAGTAGTTCAAAGTTACATTGCATTTAAAATGGAAGGCTCTTTTCTAATGCCTATAACCATTAAATATTGTACAGTATTTATCGAAATTACTCAGGACTTCAAGGTAATGCTGCATTGTACCCCGTGAAAATACATTTTGCTCTCTCAGTGTTAAAATCAGAGGGCAAGTTACTCCCAGACCCAAAATCTTGTCTGGAGCGCTGCTTGAGACATATGGGTTTGACTATGACTCGAAGACCATTGACTCGACTCCAGCTCTGGTGCAGGATAAGTTTCAAAATTTAAAAAAAAGGCAAAACTATCTAAAATCAACAAAATATGTAACTCAGTAGAAAAGTGAGAAGGAAAAAAATGTTTTCTAAAGCCTTGGTTAGCTCCTTTAAAAGTTTCAAATTAAACTCTCAGTGTTTGATAGCCATGAACCTTAAATAGGAGGACATTTGTAAACAGCAGTAGTACCATTACTTACAAGAAGCTGGTTATCAGTGAGTACAAGCTCAGTGAGGTTCTCACACTCTCCAATACTTTCAGGCAAGTGTGTTAGTCGGTTCTGGTCAACCTTCAGGATTGAGAGCTGCTTTACTTTTCCTACACAAGATATAAGCACACAGGTAAATCACACACAAATAAAGTATCATTTTTAATGGACAATTCCAATCCAATTGATTAACATATATTTTTATGGGAATATGTGTTCACTACAAACATCCATTCATATATACATTTACTTTTTATGGATACAGCATTAACTAGAATCATGCATTATGGTGACCTCAGCCACTACAATACCTTACACTGACATCATTGTCACAGCATCAGCACTGTGCCTTGCAAAACTCTCTTTCATTAGTAACAATAAACATTTTGTTTTTTCACTATTGGATGAAGGTCAATTAAGTTCAATGGGTACTATGTTTTGTGCAATGAGTCTTGGAACTAGAACAAGCCTTTAGCTTTTGTATAAAAAGGGGATTTTATTTATTTATTTATTTTTAACAAGAGTTCCCAGGGTCTTTTTAACTTCTACTTAACATTTTGCTTATTTGTGCTTTAAAGAAGTGGCATGAAATAAAGTGAACACAGTTTATGAAGACTGCTGTGGGTTTCATGGTAGATGCTACTTAAATAGCACACTTTTTAACCCCATGCGTAAACAGTAAACTATCAAGCTGAAATTGTCTTATTTAGTGCAGCAAAAAAAAACCCAAAAAACACCACACACACACTGCCAGTCCAATTTATTAGTTCCTATACCTAATGTCAGGTTAAGCCCCTGATTTGCCCAGATCATAGCCTCAAATGATGTTAACCCATTCAGTCATTAATATTTCATGCAGTTGCTGCAGAGAGGAAGGCAGGCAATCATGATGACGAGCGAACTGTTCAGGTTCTTCCAAAACATCCTCAATTGGATTGAGATCCAGGGATTGGCCATGGAAGATGTCTAAAGTCTATTTATTCCCTCAAACCATATCATCTTAAAAAGTTGACATCACCACCAGGATACAAGAGCAGCATTGTTGGGTGGACAACTTGACGAAGTAAACTACATTCGTTCTGCTTCAAAAGCAATGAAGGGATTTGGGGTACACCAAGAGAACATTCACCACACCAGGGTGATAGAAAATCCAACCCTTTCTCAATAAAGTGCTGGCAGTGTATACCTGAATTGCCCATCAGCAAGGGTTACCTATTGGTTACGGAAAGTGAAATCATTTCACTATTTCAGGGTCAAGTAGCTATATTTTGAATATTGGCTTCAAAATAAATGACACAGCCTTTATGTTTGCTATGGGCTTTAGTAGGTGTTCAAACAAAATCTGTTGGTTTTTGTATGTCTGTTACTGTTAGTAGTATTGAAAATCCTACGATTGATTATTATAGAAAAAAATTTCCATGGCCGCACTACATATTCCGATAAATATGTAACAATGTGAAATCAAATAAAAAAAATGGCTCATAGGGTTTCAATGTTGAAAGACAGGAACACATACCAATACCATCTGGCAACTCCTCCAATAGATTCTGGGATACAAGGAGGTCAGTCAGGGAGCAGAGCCCACTGATCTCTTCAGGTAACCTTTCCAGTTTATTCTCAGACACATCCAAACACAGCAGGTTTTTCATACCTCCAATCTCCTGTTTTAATTAAAAAGGTAAGAGGTTCATGATCAGACATGCAATGTCAGACATTTTTCTAAAGTAACTGGCGTTTCTACTAAGCAGGGTTTTCAGTGTTATTGTGTTAGTTTTTTGTAGATGACCATAAACAGGATATATCATACTCTTTTTATAATGTCCTTTTGGTACGTCCTAAAACAGAAACTTCTGAAGTTTGGAAGTGTTGATCTTAAGCTCAAATAACAGCAAAGCTGTCAATCACTGTATTATGCGTGCATTATCTATGCTCAGCAGTGAAGAGTTGTAACAGTTTTCTTTCAGAGTACAGAGTTTATGGGAGGGTAAACCTAGTGGAATAAAATGTCCCACTGTTGTGAGGATTCTAAAATGCGCACACAGTCTTTATTACAACCCAGACAGTAGGGGAATTTTATTTCATACCTAATAGGGCTTAATTGTTTTAGGATCTGCAAATATTAATAGTACAGACATCCACATTGACAAATACACCCAGACAGTAAGCATCACATTATCTTTCTCTGGAATGAAGCCATACTTTTCACGTTCTTACAGTATTATGACCAGAACAAATTCAGAAAATATGGGTTTGAATGAAACCCTATTTACAATAGAGTTTGTGTGTATTTGTGTTTCCACTTATTTATTGCCAAAAACTGTTAAAAACTAAATATTGTTTATGAATGACAGCAGAACAGTTCACGTCTGGTATACACTACCACTCCAGTGATTTTTAAAGTTATTGGCTGTATAAAGTGGCTCTTATTTTGTGTAAGTTTAAAAAATGTAAATTATCTTACTACAGGCAAATCTGCCAGTTGGTTTCCATCCAGCCAGAGATCCTTCAGGTTTAAAAGTGAGCCAATTGTTTCTGGCTGTAGAGGGGAAATTATACAGCATACATTAGTAGCCTGCATGCCCTGCCCCATTTAACACCAAATCAGAGCTATCAGTACAGTCTGTTACCAATTACACTTATTGTGTTTGGAACAATGACATTTTTTAAATGTAAAATATCATAAATATACTTTCTTTTAGAAACACACAAATTATGGTAAATGGAGTAAAGCTGAAGCATTAACTTCACATTGCTGACCGCTTTAAATGGTCCCAAAAAAAGTATTTAAATTCTCCTACAAATACTTAAATACCATATGGGAAGGTCTTGTAAGGAATAAAAACTACTGTAAAATGCTAAATCTAAAATACAGGGTTACAAAGGGTCTTGGTGTAACATCTATGGGCTACATGCATTACAGCACCTCCATTCTGAACTGACCTAATCATCACACTGCATAAAATTAAAAAAAGGTCAAATGGATCTTGTCTAACTCAATTCTTCAGAGATTTTATAAACGCTTCAAACTGGGATTAAAAAAATATCACTTCTTGAAAAAGAAAAGTTTTTGGGGCTTAATACAACAGTAAATAAAAAAAAATGACACACCAAGTGGTAAAGCTCATTGTTCCCTAAATCAAGTTCCTCTAGTTTGTGAAGTTGGGCCAGTGACCTAAAAAGACAAAATAAAGAAAATATGCATACTGTGCGTAAAATATTGATGTCACAAAAAATGAAATAATGTAAGTGTCTGTTTTGAGAGATACTTAAATATGGGGTGTACAGTAGATTCATATATTCCGACTCTAGGTTACCGTTCTAAAGAAACACAACAAATCATTACTTTTACTTTATTGTTCATTTTAAAAATACAAATTAAGCTTGTAAAATATTAACATCATACATTTAAGATACTCACTCTGGCAAATATGTCAGCAGGTTCTCCCTTAATTCCAGAGAAATTAAATTACAAAGGCTAAAAAAAAAAAATTAAAAAAATTAAATTGAGGTCATGAATGGTACGGCGATAAGTTGCATCATACACTTTTCCATAGTACTGTCTAAAACTAAAACCCACACTAGACAGGTTATTTATGTTGGGCATAATTGCAAGTACACCAACTTACAAAAAAATGTGATTGGCCATGTGTATTATCCAGCATTGCAGGTTTCTGTATTTTGTAGCACGTTTGTTCGTCACAATACTTTGCTTTTTATTTATTTATTTATTATATTTTACCTCCTCCACGCTCCAGATTCGAACTGCTGACCCTCGGAACTAAAGGCAGACACGCTACAGTTTTTTGCGAAAGGGTAATCCCCCCCTAGTGGGGTTTGTAGTCAGTCTTTATGCACACATACAATGTACCTGCTCAAGATGGGGTTGATCTGTCAGAAACTGCTTGCTTTGTGTTTATCTGGTGGTGGTTTTCTGCAAAGATTGCATATATGCATCAATTTTTTTTTAATTTTTTATACTTTATAAATTTAACAACTTATAATATTTTGTTGATAATATCATTATTTGCCAAAATATAATTGTTCTGCAATACAACTTTTAACACTGTGTGCTCCACATTTCAGTGTGAGTTGGGGCTGCAGGTATATTATATAAATATGATATAAAAAGGCATGTATTTGTAAATCCTTGTATTTGGTATTAATGCAGGTCAAACTTGTATCAGTGTCAAAAACGCATTACAGACTGCATAGTTATTATAAATACCATGAATACAATGTCACGCTTTTAAGGGCTGTTTTTTAGTTTATTAACTGTTAACAAACATTGTTAATTTTTAGCTAAAGGTTAAGGTTAGAGTTAGGGTTAGGGTTAGGGTTAATAAAAACCTGATTTAATTTGCTAAACATTACTACAGTAACAATTTGAACCGATTTCAAGCATATAAATCGACTGGGTATTAATTGTCCATAGGGCTGTGGTCAGGGTTTCCCCTGGGTTCTAGATTTTTGTAGTCACTAGTGACTAATCCTTTCTAAAAACATTAGTCACTCCAGATATTCAATAGTCACTACTGGCGCACAGCTCAAGTCTTCAAGGGTGTTATGAATCCTGTTTTTATTTTATACCTTAAATCACTGTATTGACCAAAACAATTATTTAATTTAAACCGTTTTAATAATGCTCTACAGTTTAAATAAATTGGTAATGTACAGCTGTAAAGTTTTAGAACATTAAAATTCAAGAACCAGATTCATTTGCCCTGAAAAGCTACATACAGACAGACACAGAATGCATTATGAATTACTTGTACCATGTATGTCTTTTTACAATAAAAAGAAGAAAAAAAACAGTGTTAGTAGAATATTATATACAACCCATGGAAACAGAGTTTTCCAATAAGGCTGAAACTTTGCTGCTTGTTTTCTTTTTTGTTATTTGTTATTTGTTATGTGCGCTTGGTTTGCCCGTGTTACACAGAACACTACAAATAAAATGTCAAATATACACTATGTATTTCGTTGGTTTTGTGGATTTGCTATGTTTTTAACTTATTTTAATACTGCACATAATTATATAGTTTAGAAAATGATACTTACCAAAACCATGCTACACGTGAACCGTATTACATAAGAATTTCCTTTATTCCGATTCCAGTGGTGTTTTCGCAATGCAAGATGTATTGTAGGCATATATACAGTGCCGTATAAAACCACATACATTGTATATACAATTTTATCATGCTCGTTATAGGCCTACTGGCGAAATGGTCAAGAGACAGTTGGTGCTTAACACATACGGAATAATTTTGGCCCTGAATTTTAGCACTTTTGGTCATAGAAAACACACATTTCACATATTTTATAACGTTACCGTAGGCTACTTTTTTTTTTAGTTAATGATGCGTTTTCGTTTCACAAATCTTCTGCAGACAGTATTTTTAGGAACAACTATAATAACCTATATTTCAACAGTCACTGCCGAAGCTTATTACTTTCTTCCAGAAGTAATGGTCGGGTGTAACGGATACAAGATTATATATGCGCCGGGCCATGTTGTTAGCAAGCCTGATGTTGTTGTCCATGCTTTACTGTGAAACTGCCTGTGTAACCCGGGAGGGTGCGAGCGCATTCTACTGGACTGTAGAATAAGAGCACGGGAGTTTAATTATGAAAATGCAAGTGTAAAGAAACAAGTAAAAAAGATTAGCCTGTCGTCAGACATGTCATGGTAATACAACATACATTCATTTACTGCGTATTGGTATTGATTGCGTCTGGTTAGGGAAGGGGGACACACGAGCGCGTTAAGAGAATTTCAGCGGGACATTGGCGCAATGGCGCTAACACCCGAGCACAGCCTCCTAAAGCGGTCTGGGTTGCCATGGTAACTGACACGCAACATGAAACTGAGGCGCTGAATGGCTGACTGCATTTACGTCGCTTACCACGGGATGAGAACGTTGTAGAGTAAATGAATCGATGAGGCCGAGGCGCTGATCTGATCAGCAGCGGTGCCTCTATGGTTTAGCGATCCCTTCTTTTAAAGAACGAGACGTTGTGTGTGACTTTAACAAAAGGGATTTTTTTTTTATAGTACAAACAGAAATGATCGTCACTAGTGACGATTCCACTTTTTTTTTTGTCGTCACTTTCAAAAAACATTTGCAAATTACGAGAGTGACGAGCGACAGCAAAACCCCTGGCTGTGGTGTGTGTTTGATTGATCATCCATAGGGCTCTGGTGTTTGATTGATCATCCATAGGGCTCTGGTGTTTCCAGTTTTAACTGGCCTATTATATATTATTTACTAACAGTTGACAGAAAATAAATAATGTACATTAACATGTTTATTAGCTGTTTGCTAATAGTTAATAAACAAAAAACGGCCCTTAAAATAAAGCATGACCAAAATAGCTTATGCAAACAGGAATACTGGAATTACAGTTTTGCAAGAATTTAATTATTTTGCTTAATGGACACAAAGAAATAAACCAGGAGGTACCAGCAGATGCATTCAACCCTACTGTATCTTTATCCCAACTGCTGCACCACAGATATGTTTCATGTACTGTATTGTAGAAGTACTGTAAACACCTAGTACTCAAGGCTTCAGAGAGAAAATACCGCTGTCAGAAACGACAGTAACTCAATGCTAGGCAATCTAAAGATAAAAAATTTAAATTACTACAGGAAAATTGTTAAATCTGTAGCATCGATGGCTATTTGTCACTCCATCTACCAGCTTCAGTTTGAAGTTCTCCTTAGAGATGCATCAACTGAGTAATGCAATTGCCTTTTACTTCATTCACAATACAACATGTTCTGTTCTGGAATCACTAACATCAAGGTTTTCTGTAATAACAGCAAATAGACAACATTCTGTAAGAATAACGGACATGCTATAGTGGTAATCTTAACACCTTTTCCAAACCAATCTATTGCACAATGTTACATGCTGTTGGTCTCTGAAAACTTTAAAAAGACTGACAGAACCTTCTGGCTGTAATTTCAGGCTACAGCTGTGTCCTATTTCTCTAGTCTGTGTTACAGTAAGTAGGAAATAAATCTGAGTAAATGCAAATCTCATATAAAGCTACAAAGGAGCATTTTCAGGGATTAATTGAAGAGGCACAGTGATCAGATAAAACTCACAGAAATGTGGTTTATGGCTATAAATAAATAAATATCCTCTACTGCAAGATGAATGAATTACAGTTCTTTCTGCAATGCCGTCATCAACTGTAGTGCCTTGAGGACAGATAGCAAATATGACCATCTGTAAATGGCATACAGAAAAGAGGAGGCAGGTTGGGGTCCTTTGGGCAGTTGTGAGCAATGGGGGTAGGTTAACAAAGGAGTTAAACCATCATGACTCTCTGATTACAAGACATAAAACAACAGTCCATATATGCAAAGTAGTGCCTATTATTAAAATCAGAACAATGCATAATAACAATAATTGGAAATTATTTTCCGATTAAACAGAATTTTACCACAGACTCAAATAAGCATAGAACACTCATATAGAACACTCCCACACAGAACACTGCCATATCCTAAGAAAAGAGCAATTCAATAGCAGGGCCTGTGCTGCAGCAAATTCAAAAGATGCATACTGACGGGTACAGTTTTTGTGTAGTTTTTGAGTCAAAATAGTCCTACGACAGAAATAAAGCTACATACAATAAATAAATAAATAAATAAATAAATAAATAAAAGATTTTATTCCAAGATTTGTAATTAATAAATTCCTCAGGACAGACTACTTATTTTTTACAGTTTGTTAATGAAACCAATAGTGTGATATTAATTTGCATCTCTGCAGTACTACACTCAATAGCTGTGTAAAAACAAAAACAGTTGTAGGTGTAAACATTACCCCCTTCCCTTTATAAACAGTATAGAAAGTATTCATAGGACCAAGTTGTGTTTGTTTAAAACAGTACAGCGCCGAAAAAAATGTGTGAACCCCATAGGATTTTCACATATTTCAAACCTAAATTGTTATTAGATCTTAATCTAAGTCCTAATAATAGATAAAGATAACCTGATTAAACAAATGACACAAAAACATGATACTTTTTCAACATTTATTTATCCACAAATGATTCAACATTCAATATCCATGTGTGAAAAAGTATGTGAACCTTTAGCTTCAGTAACTGGTGGCACCCCCTTGAGCAACAATGACTTCAACTAAGCGTTTCCTGTAATTGTTGGTCAGTCTCTCACATCGTTTTTGAGGAATTTTGGCCCATTCCTCCTTACAGAGCTGCTTCAACTCGGTGACATTTGAGGGCTTCCTTGCATGGACAGCTCGCTTCAGGTCCTACCACAACATTTCGATGGGGTTTTAAAACGCGGAATGTCTTCTTCTGCAGCCACTCTTTTGTAGATCTGCTTGTATGTTTAGGATCATTGTCTTGCTGCATGACCCACTTTCGGTTCAGCTTCAGCTCACGGACGGATGGCCTGACATTCTCCTCTAGAATCTTCTGATACAATGCAGAAATCATGGTTGTGTCAATGATGGCAAGCCATCCAGATCCCGAGGCAGCAAACCATCCCCAAACCATCACACTCCTACCACAATGCTTGATGGTTGGGATGAGGTTATTTTGTTCAAATGCAGTGTTTGGTTTTCGCCAAACATAACGTTTCTCATTGAGGCCAAAAAGTTCTACCTTTGACTCGTCTATCCAGAGAACATTGTTCCAGAAGCCTTGTGGATCATCTGGGTGCTCTTTGGCGAACTTCAGATGGGCAGCAATGTTCTTTTTAGAGAGCAGTGGTTTCCTCCTGGCTATCCTTCCATGAACACCATTCTTGTTCAGTCTTTTTCTGATAGTTGAGTCATGAACACTCACATTAGCCAAGGCGAGAGTGGCCTGCAGATCCTTGGATGCTACTCTGGGGTTCTTTGTGACTTCCTTGATGATTTTCCGGTTTGTTCTTGGAGAGATTTTGGTAGGGCGAACGCTCCTGGGTAGAGTGACTGCGGTCTTGAACTTTCTCCATTTGTAGACTATCTGTCTGATAGCGGATTGGTGGAGCCTCAAATCCTTACAAATGGTTTTGTAACCCTTTCTAGACTGATGAGCATCAATACCTGTTTTTCTGAGGTCCTCAGAGATTTCTTTTGTTCGTGGCATGACGTGTTTCCACACACCCGTATGGTGAAGACCAAACTCACAAAGTTTCACATCTTTCTCTAGGGTGGGGCCTCCCAAACTCACCCCTGAAGTCTGCCTAATTATTTAAAACACCCGATTCTAATTATCCCCTTAATTGAGCTGATAAAACCAGGGGTTCACTTACTTTTTCACATACCCTGAATCTTACTCATTGTTTGTCTAATTCATACATCATTTTGTTTCAAAAGACATGCAATTGGTTAATATAAACACTACTGGATATTTAAGAAAAGACTGGTTTTGATTCAAGGCGGCTATCATGGTAAAACTATGGAATTTCCATAATTATCATTGGGGTTCACAAACTTTTTCTCGGCACTGTATATGCAGTGCCCACTGTCTCTACAATATATTGCAATTTTTACCTCAGTGAAAATGTGAACAGTATCTTAATAAATGGAAAATGAAGTATCGTGACATAGTTTATTCACTCTGTCTGATTCCGGAGTGCAACGTGTTTTGCGACTGGTACAGCAATTTCTTTCACTAAACCGCAAAGGATGTTGTGGTCATGCCTACTGTAGGTCAATCAGTTCCCTACAAGCCTCCGGAACAATTCTCATTATCAGAATCTTAGCTCTACTGTTACAGTACATGATTTTCAGGCTTTTACTACATCACCATGGTAACCCACAAATTTGCAGGGTTTTAAATACGACTACATGGAACACAATGCGTGTAACATTACCCCAAATCCATAATCTGTTTAAATAAATAAATAAATAAATAAATAAATAAATAAATAAATACAAATAAAAATAAAACAATGTAAAATTATTCTCTTGGAGCAGGCATATGTTACATCTGTGCACTGAACTGTCAAAGGCTAGTTTTTGCTACTGTCTAAAATGCTTTCTATGAAAGATTCCATCATTTACATTGACAATTACAGGAACACATGAAAAATACCATCGGAAAACCTTCATTATAACCAGACCACAGTCAGCAATAGCAACGCAATGGACAAAATATTGTAGTGTGTAATGGTCTTGATATGGCAACACACAGGTGTACACAAACACCACATGTGGTACACAAATAACAACTTGTTGCAAGCAGCATGCTGCTTTGCACATGTATTATATTTTTAATTTTCTAAAATGTGTGAATAAATGTGGATTGTTAAAAGACTGCAACCTATATTTTCAAGCTTACACAATGTGCAAAATAAAGATTACAGGCTTCCTTACACTGTGCTGTTGGCCAGGTAACGTGGCTCACAGTACCACTGCAAACTAGACTAATCATACAACCAATCGCATAACTTGTGCCCTGAACCCTGTTTAAACACAGGACACTGGAGCTTAAGTTTACTAAGCTGCCAGCCCTTCCTTTTTTCCTGTAATGAAAATCTAATTACAACACAGCATGTTGACTTTTAATCTCTGTAAATTTTATGTAAGCAAACAAAGGTTTACAGCTTTGTCTTTTTTACTGTTCTTGTACAGCTTAAAGAAAAACAACCTGCATGCCACACACTCTACAAACAAATGCAATTCATATTTACAAAAATGTAAAACGGCAGCCTTTACAGGAATAAACATAAAACACAGCATGGCTTAAATGTTTGTAACCTCCACTATTGATTGTTCAGGTGTAAGTGTTTTTAGATCACAATTACAGTATTTATCATATGCAGTAGGGTTTAGTGCTCAAGATCCCAGCTGAAGTAATGCACTTTCTGGATCATGGAACTGGAAAATTCACCTGCTTGTGCCTATTAGTATTTATTTTAATATTTGAGTACATTACATGGTTTTAAATGGGGAGAGCAGTTCTAGCTATGCAGAGTTTAATTAAGCAGAATTCTAGTTTTACTAGTCCTTAGATTGCTTTGTTCTTGGTATGGGTGTGAAATCTCTTAACTAATGTATTCTTGTTTTTTTAGATTCTCTTCACATTTTCCGACAGTCATCTCATCTTGGTGTCTTTTTAAAATTTAGAAGTTTAGAGCACCCTGTGGCCTCAGCATGGCTCTCAGAATCATGTCTTCCCTCTCAGTACACCCGATACATCCAGGTGTAACACTCTGCCTCTAGTGAATTGTAAGAAATGCATCAGTACAAAGTACCAGGGTGTTGCAGGGGAAAAGGTTACTGGTTAAACTTCCTTGTTTCAAACGTCACCATGATGTTCTGACTGAAGCAGAAAATCTAAACAATATTAACACTCTGACACTTAAAGCCCATACCAAGTATCTCTTAACTTTAAAAGACACAGTTTACAGCAGTAAGTGAACACGTGTACAAATCCTGGCTCTATCTAGATTATAATCCCAATTATTAAACTGAACATCAAACTATACCTATGAAACCTGTAATGGAACAGCACTCACATCTGGCTTATTAATATGATATCAACAGCCACTTCACATCATCAGCTACCAACTACACCTGGCATTAAAGGACGGGGATCACTACCCTGTCTCTCCATCACTGGAGGTCATCCATCAACCTCTGCGGTTGATGCTCCACATACAGAATCTAAAAAAACAGAGCCTAGTCTTAGAGTGGGATCAGTGCTCATTACCTTCTGATAAGGGGGTCAACACATCTACACACCTCTTGGTCCTTTAAAACAAATCATTCCAATTTAACCAGCAGTGAATAATGTGCTCTTCTATTCAAACTGAAGGAGACCAAACTATTGCTTGCTGAAATAGACCAGGACACAAACCATTGCTCTGGTCCCAACACAACCTTTTAGGATCAGTGTTTGTTTGTTTTTTTAAATGCGTATTTAATTGTCCCAACATCAGAACTGTCCCAGAAAAGTCACTACAGATAATGTGTATAGACAGTATCAGTCCTTAAAATGGGCACTTATTTGTGGCAATTTTTGAGAAATACAGTAAAACTGGAATACCTGACATGAAGCACACACTATATATATATTGTAAGACAGCAGGGAGGGGGGTTAAAATCCTCCCTGCGTAGGATATGTGCGCAGGCACATTATTGTAAGTTTATTTTATTGTTTGATTGTTTTGCTTTATTGTTTAATTTTGATTTGTTAATTGTTTTATTATTAACTATCCCCTGCACCTGGTGCTTATTATTAAATTAGAGCCAGGTGCAGGGTATAAAAAGAGAGCAGACAGTTTGTTCGGGGCTGTGGTGGAGAAGGAGGCAGAAGAGGTGCTCTGCTTCCTAGCAGTCAAGACGAAACTACGTGCAGTGTGAACCTGCGTGGTTTATGTAAAGTGAGGTTTGTGTGACAGGTAAACGGCCTAGCTGTCCTGTGCTAGTTAGGTTCCTGTGTGTTAGTTAGTGCTCATTGAGGAGCTAGGTGTTTATTTTGTGTTTTTGTTTTGTTTTGTTTTGTGCTTATTAAAAATAGCAGATAACCGCGTGAAAATTCAATTCTGGTGTCCTGGATCTGGTTTTAAAGGGGCAACGAATCGTGAATGGTGAAGGTCTTGTTACAAATATATAAAATTACAAAAACAATTATCTGATTGCAACAGAAAACAATTCATATTTACACTTGAGTTATGAAGTTAGAAAAATCTAAACTTAGCTAAAGTACATCTGACTTTCCACATCAAAATAACACCAATTAAAACCAAGCTACACAAAGAGTAGATACAGGTACTTACTTTCCAATGTTATCGGGAAGAGCTTGCAAGGAGATGTCATTGATGGAGAGACACGTTAAATTCCGTAATTCTGGGAAACTCTCAGGCAGCCTACAAAGAAACAGTGACACCAATCAGCTTTTAGTAAAAACAAAATGGGCACAGTTATAGAGGTTGCTGGCATTCAGACCATGGTTTATCTTGAATCTTAAGTTAATCATAGGCAGCTCTTTTCTGACATTGATACTCATTTCCAGTGGTTTGCCTCGGGGAGGAGGCAGAGGTTTTGGGTCCAGAGATTTCCAAACTGTTTTCTGCAACGGTAATTTGGAAAGCATAAAGACTCTAAACCAGCATACTAGAGATTACATTTTCTTACTCATGCATACAAACTTGGGGAACAGCTGGATGCAATTCTTACTCCTTTTTTTTGTTTAAAACCTGCCTTCAGTTTAGCAATATGTTGTAATTTTGAAAACACATTTTAGTCTTCAGAGGGCAGAGCTTGGCAACACCATGAAGACCGGTACTCTTTAAACACGAGGGGAAATCTGGTGTCAAAAAAGACCATATCCGTGTTGAAGATATGACCTGGACATGCATAGAATTCAGTAAATCCTGAACTTCTACTGGAAGGTTTGCAAATCAATATCCCCTAAAGACCTCCTCCATTCAGAATACAAAAAATGTTGGTATATGTGGAGGAAGAGGGCCGTATTCTTATCTTTGCACAATCTTTGTATTCAATTGTTTTTTCAAACATTTGCCTTTTATTCCTACTTCTTTTAACCGCTGGTCTTTTTTAAATAAATCATCCTCCCACTTATTGTAGCTCATTCAGGGCATTCAAGAGTAGTTCACAATTTGTTGGCAAATGATCTGTAGTTACTTTTAAGTAGTGTTCCGCATTTTTGGTTTTTATCTTTAAAAAAAAAAATTTGGGAGTTTATTTTACATACATTAAAATAGGGATAAAATCTGTTAAATGTTTCAATTGAAACGTCGGTAAAATTCGGGGTAAAAAAAAAATCTCATATACACGCTTTACATGGAATATGATGCGTAGCAGTTTTGGTTTTTGATTAAGTTTAATGTCCCTGGCATGTATGATGAAGCAGAATCTGTGCAAGTCGAAGCCACATTTTCCCAAGTTAGCTGGTACTTTGTGAACGTTTGGGCAATCGCTGTGCGACGGAAATAGTATCTACAGGAGGTATGAACATGACATCAGCACAAAACAAGCCAGATTTATTCGCCTTGAGATCACAAAAAGAAAAGAAAATTTACAGAACTGGGCAGTGCAAGCCATCGGGAGTCGCATCAAAAATCACACTTTTCTGTAAAATTCAGAATAAACAAGAATCACGAAACACTACTTTTAACGTAAGGCTCTACCCATACAGACAACAAACATGTCAGATACAATAATATTCTATTGAAAACATATGACTTGGTTTGTCACGCTGTGACAGAAAGACAATGATTCTTAGTGGTAAATCTCCCTCTCGACCTGTGAGGGCGCTAAGTAGTCTATTCAGTCTTGAACAAAGAAGACTACGGGGCGATCTGATTCAAACATTCAAAATCCTAAAAGGTATAGACAATGTCAACCCGGGGGACTTCTTTGACTTGAAAAAAGAGAAAAGGACCAGGAGTCATAAATGGAGATTAGATAAAGGGGCATTCAGAATAGAAAATAGGAGGCACTTTTTTTACACAGAGAATTGTGAGGGTCTGGAACCAACTCCCCAGTAATGTTGTTGAAGCTGACACCCTGGGATCCTTCAAGAAGCTGCTTGATGAGATTCTGGGATCAATAAGCTACTAACAACCAAACGAGCAAGATGGGCTGAATGGCATCCTCTCGTTTGTAAACGTTCTTATGTTCTTAAGTAACAGGAACAGGGTACTCTGGACTACTTGGCCTGACACTTTGTTCTGAGGGTTAAAAGAAGAGTAGACGGAGCTTCGGTACACTAACTCATTGACCCGGAGGGGAAATGATGTGGCAGCTGCAGATCATAAAAAGCAGCTGCAATCGTTTACCAAGGGGTCATGAGTGACGGTATAAATAGGGGTCGAAGCAATGTTATCTGTTCCTTCGTTTTGGTTAGTATAAGTGACCCGGAAGGACCTGTTTTTGTTGTGGAGATAACCGTGAGTGTTTTGTTTTGCACTGTCTATTTGTTACTTGTATCACTAGACAGCTAACACGTTCCGGAGCTATCGCCAGAGGCCAGCACAAACCCGGCACAGCACTTCACTTGTACCACTGTAAAACTGTATTGCACCACAATCACTAATTCATGCACTAACCAGACTTGTGTATGTGTTTTGTGTTTAAAGTGGGGATACAAGAACGGGACTATTATTTTGGGACCAGCTTGGGGGATTATAAATGTAAGTAATACACGCCGCTGTATTACTTACCATCATTATTATTTCCTGTTCGTTTCGCTGTCAGGCACTGGACAAAAACAACTAATAAAAACAAATCTTTTCACATGGATTACAATAGGCTGTCTGTTCTTTAATCACCTGCACCTTTACACTATTAACCACTTTGCCACACACGCTTACTGAAAAAGTATTAAATGAGGGATATATCCGTGTACACTGAGGTAACGCAAGCACCGAGGCACCGGAGTGGCGAACTGAGCAGCGGACCTCCTGTCGAGGGAAGGTGCGCATCCATCAGAGTGGCGACTCCACCCACAGGTGGTGGAGCACATTTGGGAACGGTTTGGGAAGGTGCAGGTCGCTCTCTTCGCCTCAGCGGAAACGACGCATTGCCCCGTCGTATTCCCTCCACCGCTTGGGCGGTCCAATCGGCATCGACGCCCTAGCCCACGAGTGGTCCAGGACGCTCCTTTATGCATTCCCGCCAGTACCGTTGCTCCTGACCTTCTTGAAGGTGGTCCGGTTAAGAAAGCAACAGTTCTCCTAGTGGCCCCTCGGTGGCCCAGGAGAATCTGGTTCTCGACCCTATGCCAGCTCATACAAGGCCAGCCCTGGATCTCCTCAGTTAGGCGAGAGGCACTCTCTGGCATCCAGAACTGGCAGGTTCCAATTATGGGTCTGGCCCCTGAACGGAACCACTGGACTGCCCTAGGGCTATCAGATGCGGTTGTGGGTACTCTGCAGAGCGCTAGGGCAGACTCCACTAGGTCGCTGTACGCCTTTAAGTGGAAGTATTTTCAGAACTGGTGTCTGACTAGAAGTCATGATCCAGTTTCTTGCTCCATGCTGGTTATCGTGCAGTTTCTGCAAGAACTGCTAGATGCTGGTAGGTCACCTTCCACATTGAAGGTGTATTTAGTGGGTATCGCTGCATGCCACGCCTCCATAGATTCGGTATCTCCAGGTGCACATTTTTTTGACTACCCGGTTTCTTAAAGGCTCTCGGTTGTTACACCCTCCCAGGAAGGCCGTTCTTCCCGAATGGAGCCTTGATGTTGTACTAGAGACTCTCACGAAGGCCCCATTTGAGCCTATACACTCCATAGAGCTGAAGCATCTGTCTATGAAGACAGCCTTCCTCTTGGCTATCACCTCCACAAAGCAGGTTAGTGAGCTGCAGGCGCTGTCGGTGCACAGCTCCTGTATGCGGATTTGGGACGATGGCCGCAGGGTGTCACTGCGTACAAACCCTGCTTTCCTCTCTAAAGTGATTACAGCCTTCCACATGAATCAACTGGTGTCTTACCATCCACCTCCATTTGCTTTGGAGGAGGATAGGAGATTAAATTACGTGGATAGGACAACAGCTCTGCGTCATACTGACCAGCTCTTTGTTTGTCACAGTATATGGACCCTAGGACAGCCTCTCTCAAAGCAGCGTCTGTCGCATTGGATTGCAGACACAGTCTCTGCGGCGTATGACAGTGCTGGCTTACCCCCACCTGGGAGAGTAGCTGCATACTCTACTAGAGCGTTGGCTACATCTTGGGCCCTCTGCAGAAGGGCCTCACTGTCTGATATATGTACGGCAGCTAGCTGGGCTACGACGCATACATTCTCCAGGTTCTACCGCTTGAATGTGGTAGATCCTTCCTTGCCTTCAATAGGCATGAGGGTCCTTGAGGTTACATGCTTGCGCCGCTAACCTAGGATTAAGCGGTTCTGATGCATCCTTCGTATGCTGCCATTCCTTCTCCCTCACGACGGCTCTGGTATACATTTCCCATACATAATGTTGTGGTCGTCTTCGAATTGAAAGGGAACGTTAGGTTACTTACTGTAATCCTGGTTCCCTGAAAGAGAAGATGACCAACGATCGCGAGGTCGCATCGGTCACCCTCGCAGGTTCGATGCAAAAAGAGAAATGGCTTCTGCTGTATGATGGTTTTAATCCCTTGGTAGGCGGGACTGAGGGCGTCATCCCAGGAAGGGGCAGCTCTGGTATAGAGAGCTCAGAAAATACCTACCAATAGGCAGGCATATCCCATACGCAATGTTGTTGGTGGTCATCTTCTCTTTCAGGGAACAAGAGTTACAGTAAGTAACCTGACGTTATCGACTTTACCAGACAGGCTGATGGAAGGACATGATCCCATAAGGTTCCCTGTTTTTTTGATTGAGGGGCATTGTTTCAATCACTTCCAATTAACCAGTGGTTATTTTATTAAACCAATATACCACATTTATTATGAGGCAAGTGACAGTTAGAAAGAAACACTGCATACCTCATTCATATTGTATGAGACATGTGCTCGGCATGTTGTCCTCCCTGGCTTTCTTTCACTTGTCTCTGATTTCTGCAATCTGAGCTCATCAAAACAGAACTGCTTGGCTTATTTTAGCATGCGTTTAGTTTTTTTTTCGTCAATCATTCAAACATTTGTGTTTGGAAATGTAAATTAGTGGTTCCATCTGCCCATACAATTTAGTTTTAGGAGGGGAAAAAATACAGCTAGACCTGTTTTTGAAACAAGGTTGTTCTTAACAGTTTGTTTTTATTTTGTTTTGCAGTGTAAATTGGTTTTAAAACAAACTTAAAAGGTTATTTAATTTGACTAATTTGCTTCAATTTTTCAAAATGTAACAAGACAGTAAATTACCTTGTTAAGGGGTTACCGCTAAAATCTGCCACTTGAAGCGCTTTACAGTATGAAATGCTTTCTGGAATATCCATAATATCTGCAAAGAAAAACGCATGTTATTAGCAGCAGTGATTAGCAGGGCTCTGGACTCTTGACCGGAGGGTCGTGGGTTCAATCCCAGCTGGGGGACACCACTGCTGTACCCTTGAGCAAGGTACTTTACATAGATTGTTCCAGTAAAAACCCAACTATATAAATGGGTTATTGTATGTAAAAATAATGTGTAAAATATAATGTAATTGTATGTAAAAATAATGTGATATCTTGTAACAACTGTAAGTCGCCCTGGATAAGGGCATCTGCTAAGAAATAAATAACAATTATACAAAAAAAAAGCAGTTATTGGGAAGTTATTATTACTTCAATATCTACTGCATGTAAAAGTTGCTTTGCCGTTTTACCACTACTCAACACATTCAGTACCAAAATGCACATCAAAGCATTGTTTTATTTTTTATAATACATAATTAATGAAAATCAGAAACTGCAGATTTGGAGAATTGGCAAAGGACAACTGCATGAGGTTAAATAACTGTGTGCTGAACTTCAACAATAATGAAATCCAAGTCAGTGAAAGTGACTTATTTGAGTCCAGCTTCCAGCTTTTAGTGCATTGGGCCTCATTGGACAAAACTGTAAATGTGGGTGCAAAATGAAGCCCAGTGTATGTTAACGACAAGAGCTGAGGGGAAGCTCTCATTGTGTCCAACAGTTCCACCACCTCTCACCAAGAACATGCCATTTCTTAAAATAAATAAAATAATCCTGTTTACTCACCATTCCTAGATACATCAAGCTCAACTAGCTGCATAAAGTTGGCTATTTCTGGAGGGAGGCGCTGGATATCATTGTCACTTAATCCAAGTTTGCGTAACTTTATTAACTGGAAAAATGGCTGTAGAGGCAAAAAATAATGAATTACTGAAAACATTTAAAAATGCACTTAAGTCAATTAAAATGTGTGCTCATGCAAACCAATGTACTGTCCTTCCCATTCTCGTAGGTTTTTACAACATCTTTATTAAGCCACATTTAAATTGTTCCCAGTAGATAATGTACAATTACACTGGGACCCTCTTTAGTGAATTATCAGTTTCACTCTAATAAATACTTAATATAGATACAACACTGAGATAAAATTGATGTTTTGGCAACGTCATTTTAATTACTGCAAATTCTTTTTCAGTACAAATAGTATTTTTTCTTGTTGGACTCAAGACTTATGACCATAGTGTACACACTTAAGACTCTCTTCTACATTAAGATGAAATTCATTACAATATGATAAACATGGTGCGATTGTCTACACAAGTCCTTGCTTAAATAGACAGGGAATGAGAATTTAAAAATGACTAAAATCAGAAAACTAACCATCAGCAGTCTGGTGGGCAGTGAAATTATTATTATTATTATTATTATTATTATTATTATTATTTATTTCTTAGCAGACGCCCTTATCCAGGACGACTTACAGTCGTAAACAAAAATACATTTCAAGAATCACAGTACAAGTAATACTACAATTAAGAGCAAGATAAATACAATGACTTTGGTCCTAGCAAGTACAAGTATGACAAAATACGATTCAATAACAGAGCAGATAAGTGTCAGTGATAGTTACATCAGGATATAATTAAATACAAAATACTACAGATTAAATAACACTTGACAGATTACAGTACTCTAAAGTTCAGGATTAAATGCAGTAAAATAGGGGGCAGATAAGAGAAAGTAAAGCGCATTTAAGGAAGAAATGCTAAACATATTTAAGACATGGACATCTTAGAATATTACTTTCTTCCAGCAGGGGACAGGGGCATATACATTATAAAAATAAGTTTTATTCATGCACTGTGCAAATACATAACAAACAGTGTGTGGTGATGCCAAATTCTGAAACTTACTCTTCTTAAATGTTTTAAAAAAACATTGATACTAAAAATATATAAAAGTGCCAATAACTTTTACCCTTTGGCTTCAGACTTCAAGATACAGGGCAACTTCCAAAAAGTTCTCCGGTTACATGCCAAGCCAAACTCTTAGAAGTATAATTAAAGCAATCTTAAGAATCCAGACCTTTCTGTCAATGTGGGAAAATATGTTTGTGACATAAAACTCCTTGAGGAGACCCCAGAATAGCAGTCTATATTATAGATAAGCAGTAGAGAAACACTAATTTAAAAAAAGAGGCCTAACTGACCCACTTTACCAGTGGTGGCTTCAAACTGTGTTGAATACAATGTAAAGAATACTGGCCTCTATACTCAAAAGTGTTGGTATTTCAGTGTTGTGGTTAACATTTTACTGAACAATCTTTTTTAGCACTTTGTCGGAAAATCGAAGCGATACTCACCAACAAAATCCCCTAAAATAAGGAAATTCGGTATGCACACATCCTTAAATCCGTCGGTACAATCAGTCAATTTAGGATTCAATCAGTGAAAAGAAAATGTATAATTGACAGGGAGTAACAGGCAGATGATATTCCTCCCAGGGAAAAGCAGACAAAACCAATCGAATATCATCATGAACTACGAGGACACAACAGTTTCAAACAATAGCTTATGCCGGGTTTTACTAATGACAGGAACCCGCTGAAAACCACCTATTTTTCGCATGCATCAGGCTCAGGGGAAACATTTATTTAAAAAGCAAAGTTGTATATTTGTCTTCTAACCAGTAATCCTACATAAATACGTTTCTAAAATATGCTACAATTCCTGTCATTCCTTATTATTCATTGCGCACCTTTTCCCCCATCCCCACTAGTGCAATGATTCACAAAATCTGTAAGTCAGTAGAGGAAGAGTTGCCATTTCGTTCCAGATGTTGTTTATCTTAGATACAATAGAGGCACGTATGTCATGCACTGTATTTTCTTTCCAAAAAAAAAAAAAAAAAAAAAAGAAATCTTGATATTGAGTCTACTGAGACACCACATGTGAATGAACAAGTTGCTGATTTACACACCCGATGTGTTCTATAACCTCTGTGATAAATGAACTTGTTTGCGTTTTACAACACAACTTCTGCAAAGTTTTTTATTTTACGAATACAGCACTTTATGCTATTTTATTCATGCATTAATATACATATAAAGTAAATATAGGCTACACATACACATTTGAGGAGAGATGTTTTTAAATTACTGTGGTTCAGCATTTTCTTCATGAATTACTTCACATTTTTACAATATTACATGTATGGCATATGACACACATGTGGACAGATGTTGTATTCAAACAGGTGCCAAATCCGTGATTTTCTGAGGATATTGGAGTCATGGCCACCTGTGTGTTTATCGAGGAGTATCCCTTTCTGTTCACGTACACTGCAGCCCCATCAGAAGGTGCTCCGCAGTGGCACATGTGTACAGTCAATTGCCCCCAGCACTGATGGAAATCCACTTATATTATAAAACGCATCTTTGCTTTTGATGCTGCTGTTGTTGGTCAGTGGGAAAAATAATATAATTGGCTCCCTTATGAACTAACACATTGGTTACCTGATGCAGTACACGGGACATGGCTCTTTGAAAAGACCCTGCTGCATAAAATCCCATTAATACTGTATTTTCATATGCACTTCTGGCTGTCGGGCTTTCCAAGCCATTTTTTAGTATCTCTCACAAATCTAATATTGCTGCACGATGTAATATGAAGCGTTGTGTGATGTCCTCGTCAGGCAGATTTAATATATTTATGAGTGGCCTTTAAATTCTATCTAGCAAATGTCGTCTTACATTTTGTTGTTGTTCACGTAGTGCAGAGGCAGCATTACTCATACATAGGGTCCTGTGTTTTACGCAACCTGCTTTCTTAGGCTGCACTTCATTCCTCCCACTGCAAGGTGGTCATGTAGTCTGCTTAATTAAACCACTTATTGATTAATAATCTCCAGATTCCTTTAATCATCTCAATTAGTCATTCTATTAACGCGCATTAATTAGGCGGCAGCAGCAGCTACGGCCATTTATTTAGTCATGCATCCCTTTATTACTAATACGTCTTATTCAATATTATTTCTTAGAATGTGTAAATAAATAATTGAAATGTTTCAGTTTACTAGTAGGAACACATAATTTGTCAACAAAAACAGCACGGATTCCCAGAACAATTTATATAAAATACTGAAATCATAACATCATTGCTGTAACATACATATTACAAATATAACAATAATGTTATATTTGTAATATAGTGGTCCACAGGAGGCTGTGTGGTCCAGTGGTTAAAGAAACAGCCCTATAACCCGGAGGTCCCCGGTTCAAATCCCACCTCAGCCACTGACTCATTGTGTGACCTTGAGCAAGTCACTTAACCTCCTTGTGCTCCATCTTTCGGGTGAGATGTAATTGTAAGTGACTCTGCAGCTGATGCATAGTTCACACACCCTAGTCTCTGTAAGTCACCTTGGATAAAGGCGTCTGCTAAATAAACAAATAATAATAATAATAATGATGCAAGGTTGTTCGCAAGCAGCACATCAAGTGTCACTTAGTTTCATGAAAGAAAATGTCCCATGCATTAAAATGTTGCTATTAAACTTAAGCATCGTCAGTTGGTTAACCCTGCCTTCTTTCATAGATTGACATTGTTCTGTAAAAACTTGGCCATAAGAAGAAACACTTCTTTCAGCATCTAAAGAATTGGTAACAACTGACAAATATATTTCAGTCTTTCGTGTTAAATTTGGAAATAATTCTTCAGCTTTAATCCAAAATTCATTCAAAGTCATTTACTGCCATTTTCTTTTGCATATGGGAGTTATTTGTCCATTTCTGATTTACAGTCAGCATCAAATCCTGGAATAGAATATAATGGGAGGGCTTCCAGATCCAAACTACACACTTGCTGTGGGTTGAATATCCTTACTGCCATCAGAAAGTTATGAGCTGGTTGAAAAAAACATGGTTTCTTTTTGCATTGATCCAGGATATCAGTTGAATTACAATTGAAAAAAAACAGGTCGCGTAAAACGCAGGACCCTAGCCTAAGTATGTTGTAGTACACTTGAGCTTGTTGTGTGAGGAATGTTTTGTGTATTGCAAATATTCCTTAAACCTTCCTTAAACGTCCATTATTAAGACATTTTGGTACTGACACTTGAGTATAGAGGCCACTGTACTGACAACAATGCCAGTAAGTACAGTACATGCAATGAAAGAAACACCCAACATTTCAAAGAAAAGCGCCTATTTGTGTCTATAAAAAGATCAGCTTTGTAAAAGAAAACAACCACAAAACACAAAAACTGGTAACTGATACAGTGAATCCAACCCCTGTATTCAGGCTCAACTTTCATTCCTTTGTGTAGACACACAGTATCGTAGTTATGGTAAATAGAATATTGACAATATAATCCTTCAACTTGATGGATTTATCAGCATACAAAATATGCTTGAAATTCAAAATGATAAAATGAAATCAAGAAACTAGTGTTTATTTGGTTTAAATTCCTGTTTTTTAAACCCTTCAGATGAAGAATGAAAATAGCCTAACAGGCAATTTTTGAAACATTGGGATTAGTGCACCATACAATGTATAATGATACATTTTGCTTTAGAATTAACATGGCCCTTTGAAACATACAGTAAAGCTCAACTATCATTACATAAATAACTGCTGTGACAATGTACTTAAATAAAATGGCATTAAGGAGATTACACTTCATCTAGTAATAACAACCTGATGCATTTCAGGTTCTCACCATCACTAGTCGAAAGGAGAACAGTGAACTACCGTATTGCATTGAGCAGTGTTGGCTGACACCCCAAATACCAAAAAGTTAGGCATTAAAAGTATTCACGGGCCTGGCATAAATTCCTCTGCTTACTCCTGTGTCCATTTTGATGACCTACTTGTCTGCCGTTTCTTTGTTCCTGGTCAAACATGACAAAAGTGATATGTTTGTAAAATGCTGTTCAATATTCATACTCACGACAGCCCAAGTTCTCGAGTTCATGCACTGGAAGTTGCAGTTCATGTTTACCTATCAAAATTATTATTACTCTCAGTCTACTCATTTAAATGAATGAAAGGCTTTAAAATAGTTTTTTGTTCTTCTTTAAAAGCAATATGGTCCGTCAGCCTTTCATGGTGATGACAATTTTCTGGCATTTTTTTCTTTTCTTCTATTTATACAGTTTTTTCAAGTACTACAAAAAATAAACAACCGTTTCCTGGCACCAAATCACGTCTTTCACTGTAGGGCACGGTCAAATTGTAACCTGGCCAGTGGAGTGACTGACAGAGCAAATGAATCCATTAAGCACCAGGAAACAGTCCTGGAGGGCCGGTGTTCGAACTTTCCTTCAGTAATGTGTTCCGAACCTTCGAATGTCAAAATGTACCCTTCGTTACAGCCCTACTTTCATTTATAGAATGTCTTTCCCCCCATGCCCTTCAACTTGTTTTTAAAGTAGATCAATTGTGTTTCTTGCTTTAGTCCCCATACACAGTTTGACAAACAGTTTCAGAGTACTTATCTACACATACCTTATTAGTATACTGTAGATATTAGCTTTTATGTTTTCTGGTCCATTGCACAATGGTCAAAGGGGCAGGCTCAACTGCATACAATTTGACAATTTAGCTGATTTTTTTTTTTATTTCAACGTTTTATGAAATAATGAAATTCTGCAATATAACACTGTTAATAAGTAGAAAGTGTTTAAAATAGCATTAAACCCAATATCATCTGTTCACTATATGAAATCACCTAAATGCTTACTCATCCTTATCCTCAATTATACACTATATTTTAACATGAACTATATCTGTATAAAATAATTTAATTGACAATGATTCATCCAACATCCCTAAACCCTTCTAGACCATGTAGAATTGTACTGTGTTTTGTATCATGCACTACTGTATTAATATTACTTATTGATGTATTTAATTATTTATTTTTTAAACAAATACAATCCTCAAATATTTTTTTTTTCCTTGAGAGTCAAAATCAGAGACCAGATAGGGATTTAACATTTAAATCCCAATTATAGAATTTTTAATTTAAAATGTCCCTTTAGATTAGACGATTCTGCAGTATGAGAATATGATCCAAAACTCCCCAAGGCAGATACCGTTTTCTGTGCCGACAATGCCCTCCTGTTAGAGAAGGATTCTGACACACAGCCATGTGATATCCAGGACACACACAATCTACAAGTCACAGGTGTATAGCAGAAAGGCGGCAAATATTGTACATCATGCCAAATCAAGTATGTCTGCAATCAAGTGGGTGGACAGTGGCTGTCTTCTCATACTTCTGCTATTTATAGATCACATAAAAGTGTTTCAAAGAGAAAGTGAATAATTTTAAACAAAAAGTTTCCCATCCTAAACAGACAGATATTTTCTTTTAAACCAAGTCATTCTCAATGCTGTCTACAAGCCTATATTGTAGCTAAAATGTTACCTTAAAATGATCATATCCCCATAAACTTGGAAAACATGTACTTGTTTGCAGTGTCCACAACGCACAGCATCCAGGGGGTGGGGAATTCTAATCCAGATACGGTACCAAACCCATATAAACTCTATCGGATACTGTACACAATTAAATACACTGCAGGTGCAATAATTCACTATGGACTGCATGAATTGGAGTGTGGCTCGTACCGTAGCAAACCACATTGAACCAGGACTGCATACTGTACTCCTAGCATAATAAAGAACCGAGCAACAAATTTACACTACAGGTATGTGATTATTTACGGTTGAAGGGCAGCAGGAGAGAAGCAGTCTGAATGTGTGTATACTATATGTATTTCAAGAACACCAATATGCAAAATAATTCCTTCACAGCAGTTACTAACAACATGGCCTAGATCTAGCCTAGATGATACACATTCACATCATCTTACTGAAATCACCCCATTACTTTTATTTTTTGCTAACTCAAATGTTACGCATGCACTGTCGGGCTCCACCACCAACAGAAAGTTAGAGGGTATTCGTCAGTTTAATAATTCTCTGCTGTTAATTTAATTTGATTTCCTTAGGTCACTTATGTCTTGTGGTTCTTGTGGATCGTGGCTTCATCCATTTAATTTTTTATGACTAGTTTAGTTTATATGCATTATATACACTTTAAAACATAAGCATAAAATATATATATTCGTATATATGTGCACAATAACGTACTACAAACATGAGAACTAACATTACCAAATGTTTGAAGGTTTGTTTCCAGACACAAAAATCACATATTAAATTGCTCACAAACAATTATGGATTTGCAGCATTTGACTAATCATTTATGTTCAGAACCCACCTTCAGTGTTAACTAATATGCACAATGCATACAGTATAGTTGTGAATACACTAGCGTTTTGTTTACATGTTGAAATCCCTAGTTAACAGAGTTAGAAGTATCTGGGAGATCCCGTTCATGATGATTAGGCAGGTATCTTGTTTATATTAAGCAATGAAATGGTTGAATTTATAATGTATCTAAAATGTGGTCCCCCTTGGGAATGTTTGTTGTAATAGTAGAGATGTTTTCTTATACAAAAAGTTGCCCCACAAATAAATAAATAGCAAACCAAAAACTCCCTTTAAGATGTACAGAGAGGACTACAATCTAAATGGAGGGATCTACTTTCCATTGCATATAAATATCATGTTTTAAAGTCAGCCTTCCAGTGAAAACATAATGGATATTAAAACACAAAAAAAAACTATGTTACGTAAGAGCCAACAATTCCGAAAAAGATGGTAAATTGTCAGGTAAGGCTGCCACTGCGTCCTTAACTGACCCATGGTATGACCAGGCTTTCCAGCGCACACTGCAGAACTGGTACAGTAAGTGGGTTCACGTCAGACAACGTGTGTAGTCACCAGTGGGTTGCTGAGGATTCAAAAGTTCTCTTAAAACAGCCTAATACATATCCTTTAGAAGCGTTACGGTCATAACGGGATAAGAAAGATCTATGAAGTTCATGGATTGATTGGTTGGAAAATGCTTGTGTAACATTTGTCTCATTTCAATTATCACATTACTACGGAACCCCTAAAGAGACATGGTGTAAATTAAAAAGGGAGGCTACTATCTCATATAGTAAGGCATGTGCACGAGATAATACCCTCCCGTTTTCATTTTTACACCATGTACCTTTAGGGGTTCCGTACATTACTATGCCACACATATATCAAATGTCTTTTCCACATGTTTGTGTGTACTTCATAAACAAAACCAAAGTCCAAAAAAAGAAAGAAAAAGCTGAAATAGTTATGACAGTTGTAAATATTTTACGGTTGTGTTCAAAGGTTCGTTCGCTAGCCACGAATTCGAAGGTAGTTTTAAACCTTCGAAGTTCGTCAAGTTGCATTTACGCACTGTATTTTTTTTTGTTTTGTTAACAGAAACCGTTTGACAATGGGTGAATACTATAAAGCACACATAAAATGTCACTTGCATGCAAAATTCAATCTTTTGATTTGATTTTCAATTGAAATATAAAAGTAGCTATGGTGACATCACCAGTAAATTATGCAAATTAGTACCATTGAAGGTTCAAACCTTCCTTCGGTAATGTGTTCCAAACCTTCAAAGGTCAAAATGTACCCTTCATTGCAGCCCTAAAATATTTGTATACTTAGAAAAGTACACAATAAATAACTTGTCTCACTCCAGATATGTTAACATTCCAACTATTCTAATTAGCTTTTCCAATTCACATATAATTCTATGACAACATGAAAACAACCATGGCTGTTCTGGTTTTAGACCTCACCTGACCTGCCCAGTGGTGGCTACACATGTTGTCTGAAGAGAACCCACCTACTGTACCTGAAGCAGTGTGTGCTGAAAAGCCTCGTCAGAACATCAGGTAAGGGCGCAGTGGCAGCCTTACCTGACAATTTCCTGCCTTTCAGAATTATCAGCTCTTACCGTTAAGTAAAACATAGTTTTTTGTGTTTCATATACTGTATATATTCGTGGTGCAATCCGCAACCTAATTTCTTAATTGATTATCACATACACATTTAAAATTGACAATAAATCGATGCATCAACAACATTTTATTTTTCAAAATCAAGAACAACATTTTTATCAGAAGATCCAATAACTAAAAACACTGCTGTGCATAATAGTTAAACAACAAGGAATAACTTACATTCAAATGAGAACACTTGATTTAAATAAATAAATAAATAAAATCTAAAGACCTAAGTGCGTAATCACTATATCCCTTTAAGACATTAATAATAATAATAATAATAATAATAATAATAATAATAATAATAATAATAACAAAAAGTCAATTATTTCTCATTGCGATATGAAATATCCTTGTTAACAAAAGCATTTAAAACTTACACGAAAATGCCAAACAAATAAAAATGTTTTAATTTGATGCATTGATTCACCAATATGTTATCAAAGCTTGGGAAATTTAAGGCAGGATGATCAGTAATCGATGCATTGATTAATTGTTGTGTCTCTAATTTATTTTATATATATATATATATTATATATTATATATATATATATATATATATATATATATATATATATATATATATACATACACACACACACACACACACACACACACACACACACACACACACACACACACACACAGTGCCTTGCAAAAGTATTCAGACCCCTGACCAATTCTCTCATATTACTGAATTACAAATGGTACATTGAAATTTCGTTCTGTTTGAGATTTTATTTTAAAACACTGATACTCAAAATCAATTATTGTAAGGTGACATTGGTTTTATGTTGGGAAATATTTTTAAGAAAAATAAAAAACTGAAATATCTTGTTTGCATAAGTATTCAAACCCTGTGCTGTGAAAGCTCCCAGTTTACACCGATGAAAGAAATTGCCCTAACAAGGACACAATTACCTTACCAATGGCCTCCACCTGTGAACCATTAAAGTTGCTGTCACATTTTCTGGATAAAAACTCCACTGTTGAAGGATCATTGGTCAGGCTGTGAATCTGAAGGAAAATGAAGACCAAAGAGCATTCTACAGAAGTTAGAGATAAAGTAATACAAATGCATAGATTAGGGAAAGGGTACAAAATAATATCCAAGTGTATGGATATCCCAGTGAGCACAGTTGGATCAATAATCAGGAAGTGGAAGCTGCATCACACCACCCAGACACTGCCAAGAAAAGGCCGTCCCTCGAAAGTCAGCGCTCAAACAAGGAGAGGCCAACAATCACTTTGAAGGAGCTACAGAGTTCACTGGCTGGGACTGGAGTAATGGTGCACCAGTCAACCATATCTAGAGCTCTGCATAACACTGGCCTGTATGGGAGGGTGGCAAGAAAGAAGCCGTTACTCAAAAAGTACCATCTGAAAGCACGTCTGGAGTTTGCCAGAAAGCATGAGAGTGACCCAGCTGCGATGTGGGAAAAGGTTTTGTGGTCAGATGAGACCAAGATAAAGCTTTTTGGCCAAAACTCAAAGCGCTATGTGTGGCGCAAACCTAACACTGCCCATGCCTCTACAGTGGAGTACGGTGGTGGCAGCATCATGCTGTGGGGATGCTTCTCATCAGCAGGGACTGGGCATCTTGTTAAAATTGAAGGAAGAATGGATGGACCAAAACATAGGGAAATACTGCAAGAGAACCTGCTTCAGTCCGCTAAAAAACTGAAGCTTGGGAGGAAATTCACCTTTCAGCAGGACAATGATCCCAAGCACAAGGCCAAAGCAACATTGGAGTGACTCAAGAACAAAAAGGTGAATGTCCTACAGTGGCCCAGTCAAAGTCCTGATCTCAATCCCATTGAGAATCTGTGGCACTATTTGAAAATTGCGGTCCACAAGCGTCGTCCAACCAACCTGAACAACCTGGAGCAAATCTGCCAAGAAGAATGGGCCAAAATCACTCTGACACTGTGCACAAAGCTGGTACATACTTACCCCAAAAGACTTAAAGCGGTTATTGCAGCGAAAGGTGACTCTACCAAATATTAATGTGTGGGGGTTGAATACTTATGCAAGCAAGATATTTCAGTTTTTTATTTTTCTTAAAAATATTTCCCAACATAAAACCAATGTCACCTTACAATAATTGATTTTGAGTTTCAGTGTTTTAAAATAAAATATCAAACAGAACGAAATTTCAATGTACCAATTCAGTAATATGAGAGAATTGGTCAGGGGTCTGAACACTTTTGCAAGGCACTGTATATATATCACACACACCAACAAAAAGCAATAATAAAATACTAATGAAGAAAAAGCAAGATTCAAATGAAAAAATAACAATTTAGATTAGGTGTATACAGTGACAGGTTATATATATATTTTTTTTTAAGTGCTAATAGAATGCCGCAGTGCCTAATGCAGAACAGGTGAGCCTCAAGTAAAAAAAAGTCTGTGAACCCCTGCTGTACAGTGCAGTATTCAGCATTCACCAGTAAAAATACTACCCTCTTTATACTAAAGTAAATTACCGACTGTCAGACAAGGACAAACAAGGAAAAACCAAACAATCACCCTATCAGGTGACTGTCTCCTGTATGGTTTGTTTATTTAGGATTTATTTTGTATAAATCATATTCAGGAAGTGAAGTTACAATGCTCCATAACTTGGTAGATGTTATTGTTTTATTAAATTTGTATTGCTCTAGCTCCAGTGTTGTATTTGTTGTTAACCCTGTCCAGTACAGTATTGTGACACTTTGAGATTCTACCTCTCTTTCCAGCTGCTTCTTTGATTTGATGAATTATTGATTTTGTTCATTATTTGAACTTGTTCTGGCATTTAGTGTGGCCACATGGTGGTTACAGTTTAAGGCAATCAAATGTTCTTTTATTTTGTTCAACCATTTCAAAACATCATTTCAAGGAGACTGAGTTTATAGTTGTGACACGTGTAATAGTAGGCTAACCAATTTAATGTATGAGCAAATGAATCAGGTGAACACACACACACACACAAACACACACACAAACACAAAACCATTAAGCTGAGATCCATGCATTTATTTATTTATTTGCTTTTGAACTTCACAGTTGAATGTAGGAATAGGATATAAGGATCTCAAAGCCCTGTGAAATTTAGCAAGGTAATTTACGTCTCTGTGACACCGTGTAAAAGCGCAGACATGATATCACGCATGTTATGTGTCGCTAGTGTAAAGTCCATCACAGAGCAAGGTTGCAACAATAGCCAGGGAGAGGTCTGGAAGGGTCATGGCTGGGGCGAGACTGAAAACAATCTAATTTAGTTGTGCATGTCGCCTTCAGCGCGATGCAGCCGAAGTCAGTAGTTTTCCTGTCATACACTGCAAAGGACTCATGTGACTCATAGGAAAGAGGTTAACCTGAGCAGCTTGTTAGGTTACATTGCAACTGGGTTTGCAGCTACAATAATTAACCTCATAAAAAGTTTAATACAAGTGTTAATTAAAATGATTGTTTCCAACCAGTATTGCGACAGGTAAAAAAAAATAAAAATACACTGCTCAACACGTAACACAAACGTGCAAATCGATCATATTACTGTAACTGACATCTGCAAAACGATGACACATGATATACTAATGGGAACTCCAGCAACTACAAAAATACATCAACTGTTATGAGTCGAATGCAGTTTGTCAAGCAGATGGTTTAATGACATAATGTGCGCTACATAACTATATATAACTATATATATATATATATATATATATATATATATATATATATATATATTAGTTATTATATACAGTAAAAAGCAAATGCAGCGTTACAAATAAACCACCTAAGTAGACACAAAACGCCTCACTAACTATAGTCTATACACCCCAACTCCCACTAACACACATTCCCCGGCTTTATCATAACTTTCACGTTGTGAAAACATATCACTACTGTAAATTACCACTGTACATGTCTGCCAATAGCATGAGCAGCACATTAAAAGCATCACTAACACATTATCTTTTGCCGATTAAAACTATAATGTCAGTGTCCCAGGACAGCTTTAGTTAAAAGTAAAACTTACCTGTACAGAGGCATTCACACTTTTTTTTACTCAACTCGTCATACAGGCCGTTGGCTTTCTCACGATACAAGGTTAGCAGCTCTAGAACAGCATAACTTTAAAAAACCACCTGCATACATTATATGCATACTGTTAAATTCTAAAATCATAGATAGCTAAAACGTACTTCTTGTGTTTGCAGGTAGCTAAAACTAATTTCCTGTGTTGGTCTCCCGTTTTCTACCTTCACAGTGTCTTACCTTGGGCAGGTCCCGCAGTTGATTTGCGTCCAGCAATAGTTCTTCCAAGCTGCGGCTGTATCGGTAGACTTCATCGGGTACAGACAGCAGCGAGCAATGCCTCTTATCGATCGATTCGACGTGACGGTTACACCGCCACAGGGGAATGCAATGGAACATCACGGGGAGGATCCAAATTCCAAAATGAAAAATCCCAAACCAAACAACAATTCAGCTGCTTCCACAGTTCCAGTTAATAAACCATTCAAACCGAACGGAGCGCTGGAGTTTACTTCCTCGATTCTCTTGTTGTAGTACGTAGTGGCTTCAACAAAGTTCAGCAGAAGCAGCAGCAGCAACAAGCAAAAAATAAAACCTCGTCGGGTGGAGGGGAAACTACTCACAGGCAGTCAACTGAGACTATCACTAAATGAACCCCCAGCTGTTCCGCTCTTCCTATTACTCGCTATCCTAGTTTCGGTGCTTTCCGTACCTCCTGCCTTTGGAATGTTGTAATGGGTTACATCTCTGTGTTGCTTTTGCGTCTCTATTTTTTTTTTTTTTTTAGTTAATTTCCTCTCATTCCAGTTTCTGACCCGGAAGACTCACTCCCTCATTCCAATGTGACGTCTTATTCCTGGCTGCTGCGCCTCCCTTTGTTATTTTTTCCCTTTGTTTTTTTTGTTTTTTTTCTCTGTCCAACTTACCTCTCGTGGGAACTAGAAAAAAAATAGTAGCCTAATGTAAATGTTGCATGCTGGACTTTAATAAAAATAAGTTTGGAATGACTGTTTGTTGTTTATTGAAATTAACTGCTATAGTAACAAGTGGTCTCTTCGGTCAACTGTTTAAAATATAATAATACAGTTTCTGGTTCACGACAGTCGACGCATTTGTTTTTCATTCATGTAACCAAAACCTGTTGTTTATATTATATGTAAAAATATATTTATAGCTTGCAAACAGGACAAGTGGATTTAACATGTTCACAATTGATTACGCTAATAATAATAATAATAATAATAATAATAATAATAATAATAATAATAATAATAATCTACAATTAGGAACAAAGTTATCTAAAGGGATACATGTATCTACCTGGACCATTTGAGGGCGATGCTATTGATGCCCGCAATTTCGGTCATTGAAAATACATAAGCAGCATAACGCATGTAATGGAAATATGCCAGTAGACATACTGAAAAGTTTCTCCATATTTGTAAGAAAATAGTTTTGTTCCTCTATTTGTCTCAGTTTCTGCTGCTGTTTAGAGTTATAAACTTTTTTTTTTTTTTTTTTTTTTTTTTCCCTCCCGGATACGGGCTGTAGTGTAGGCACCCTACAGTACCTGCATACTGTATGTCAAACTTACAAATGTAGTTCTATCTTGAGAACCAGTCGCCCAATTGTGATAGCACCTGTTATGGACATTGCTTTACCAATGAGTTTCTGGTCTCTGATTGATTGGGCGAATACATGCTATTTTTCCACTTGCCTGGATAATTTGACCACATACTGTACTGTGTGAGTGTACAGGATGATGGGTCACCTAGTCCTCAGTACAGGCGTCTGATTGACTGACCAATTGAAGGTTACAGTATATGGAACAGCTAGTTGAAATGAGGTTCAAAAGGTCTTAACGTACTTAGATAATGAGTTCAGGAGCTGCTCTTCAGTTCTATTTGCCTGCCATAGATGTAATGTACAGCTATGGCCAAAAGTTTTGCATCGCCTATAATTTTAGGATTGACACGTAATTAAAACAAAAAACTATATGAGCATAATTTTGTCACAAAAGTCTACCGGAAGCCATAATAGTAGTACAGTATTTCATGTTAGATTTTGAAATGTCACATTTTTCAGTTTGTCAGTTTCTTGTTAAGTATAGGGAAAACTACAAAGCGGTATGTAATTCAATATGTTAAAGTAACATTTTTCAGTAGGTTTCATTCGACTTTATTAAGCAAAATGTGTTTATTCTATAGGGTGATGCAAAACTTTTAACCATAACTGTAGGCTAGATCAGCCAAAATGCCTTTATATTAGTAAGAGCTAGCACCATCTATTTCACAGCAGTATATTGCTAGCAAAGCTAAATGAAGCTTGAGCTAAAGTGGCAGATGCAGACTAGTCTATATCACATCTATGGCAGACTGAAGAGCAGCCCATTCCCCTAGAGATAGCAGTACCCAAGAACCACATCCATCAGGCAGGATTGTTTTGTTTTAATGCAGTCAGGTATTTTGAGGCTTGGTTTTGTTGGGGTAATTAGATTCATAGTATGACACAACTAAATAATAATGGACATATTCAAATCAAGATGGAAAGTACCGTACATGATTTTTGCTTTTTTTTTCAATTGGGATACATTTTAAATAATTTGTCTCATTTTAATCACCTATCTCTGTAGAGCATGCCTGTAAAAATTACTAGAATATTTATATTTTTTGTTTCTTCCTCTTCACTATAGATTGTGTAATTTAAGGAAGCTGGGTTGACGTTATGGTAACCCTTTAATCATTCTTCAGGTATTTTAGAGTTAGGTTATTTGAAAGGTTCTTTCATTTCATTGTGTTTTTTAAAATGTATGCATAATTCAAATTTCTACTGTGCTTTGTTTTTCAGCTTCAACTCCAGAGGGTTTAAAATACGAACTTCAAACAACACTGTTGGGATAGACATTCAGTGTAATACCTGAGTAGTTTGCTTCCTTTCATCTCTTACTGTGGAGGAGTAAGGGAGAGGTCAACACCATTGTAATTAAATAATAAACAGCAACTTCTGGTTCTAGTTTTTAATTTTCAAAGCAAAAAAATTTTTTTCCCCCCCATTAAAGATCAATAAAACCAATACATTCACTGAGGTGACAGCAGGCTTTCCTGATGCTGTGATGGCTTTGAAAGCAGGGGGTGTGCATAATAAAAAGTACTTGATGCTGTAGCATCTATGCTATGGAATGGAACTTTAAAGTCTGAAGTATTTGCTGCAAAAATGAATGTTCTCGGTGCTCTGTACCCACAATCCATTATTTTGATGCTGCCTTCTGGAATAACACCATACTAGCCTTCTCGTTGTTTCAACAACATAGTACATACAGGGCCGATGTAAGGATACATGTAAACTGATTTGCGGCTGCAAAACTGCAATGTTGCTGCCAAAAAATGTGTTTAGCTGGCTTAAAGTGGGACTTTAGCAGTCATAAAAAATGCAGCATATGTAAAGAATGGTTTTTACCTGGCATTCTGTACCCGCTATCAAATTAGCACTTTGCCATCATTAATCCATTTAAATTATATTGAAATATATAAAAATGAAGAAAAGAGCACGGAATTGGGCAGGGATCTGGAATACGAAGTGGGCACAAACATTATAATTAGATGCAAGAATTTTGCCTTGCACTTTGCCCAAATTAGATGTGAACCATTGGTTATATTCTTTGTATGGATGAAGTGTCAACATTTTCTGCATAACAAATAGGAAAATATCCTTTCTCATCTAGTGTTTTCACATCATCGCTAATACCCAGAACAAATCTGAAGGGCACCAATCTAATTTTCCCTGCGTCATAATCTGCCAGCATTCACCCGACTGTGGCATCAAAGAGGTTAATTCCTGCCCGGTAATATATTATATTTTAAAAAAACATGTTGGAGATTGGATGACATTTGTCCAAGCTTAACCTTTCAGCTCTTGAGCCCTAAAGCAAAAGAACATTGGATTACATGCAGTATTCGATTAATGCGTCCTCAAATCCCCTTTGCAAAGTTATGTAAGAACATAAGAAAGTTTACAAACAAGAGGATGCCATTCAGCCCATCTTGCTCGTTTGGTTGTTAGTAGCTTATTGATCCCAGAATCTCATCAAGCAGCTTCTTGAAGGATCCCAGAGTGTCAGCTTCAACAACATTACTGGGGAGTTGGTTCCAGACCCTCACAATTCTCTGTGTGAAAAAGTGCCTCTTATTTTCTGTTCTGAATACACCTTTATCTAATCTCCATTTGTGACCCCTGGTCCTTGTTTCTTTTATCAGGTCGAAAAAGTCCCCTGGGTCAATATTGTCTATACAGTTTAGGATTTTGAATGCTTGAATCAGATCACCACGTAGTCTTCTTTGTTCAAGACTGAATAGATTCAATTCTTTTAGCTTGTCTGCATACAACATGCCTTTTAAATCCGGGATAATTATGGTTGCTCTTCTTTGCACTCTTTCTAGAGCAGCAATATCCTTGTAACGAGGTGACCAGAACTGAACACAATATTCTCGGTGAGGTCTTACTAATGCATTGTAACGTTTTAACATTACTTCCCTTGATTTAAATTCAACACTTCTCATAATATATCCGAGCATATTGTTGGCCTTTTTTATAGCTTCCCCACATTGTCTAGATGAAGACATTTCTGAGTCAACATAAACTCCTAGGTCTTTTTCATAGATTCCTTCAATTTCAGTATCTCCCATATGATATTTATAATGCACATTTTTATTGCCTGCATGCAATACTTTACACTTTTCTCTATTAAATGTCATTTGCCATGGGTCTGCCCAGTTCTGAATGCTGTCTAGATTATTTTGAATGACCTTTGCTGCTGCAACAGTGTTTGATACTCGTCCGATTTTTGTGTTGTCTGCAAATTTAACAAGTTTGCTTACTATACCAGAATCTAAATCATTAATTTAGATTATGAATAGTAGAGGACCTAATACTGATCCCTGTGGTACACCACTGGTTACCTCTCTCCATTTTGAGGTTTCTCCTCTCATCAGTACTTTCTGTTTTCTACATGTTAACCACTTTCTAATCCATGTGCATGCATTTCCTTGAATCCCTACTGTATTCAGTTTGAGAATTAATCTTTTGTGCAGGACTTTGTCAAAAGTTTTCTGGAGATCTAAATAAACCATGTCGTATGCTTTGCAATTATCCATTGTCAATGTTGCATCCTCAAAAAAGTCAAGCAGGTTAGTTAAACACGATCTCCCTTTTCTAAAACCATGCTCACTGTCTCCCAGGATATTGTTATCATATAGGTAATAGTGTAGTCAGGGCAGCATAAAGCACTTCTCAAATTTTCAATGAAGACCTCCATTCTTTCCCATTTCCTCTGGTGTCTCACCTCCCCCTGCTGTTGGGAGCATTTTAACCAGAAGTCAGGCAAGCTTGCACAACAGAGAGCTTTTAACCTCACCTATGCAACACTACACAACTTAAATTTTGCATTTCTTTTGACACAGAGTGTTAAATAAAAGTATTTAAAATAATCCTTTCAGTCCTCAACGCATCATTTAAAAAGGACCAAAAAAGAACCCTTTTAGTTTTAGTGGGAAGTTATAATCCACATACTCTTGTTAAAAGAAATAAAATGAACACTATTTTGTTGTAAACATATAAACTGGTTTGATTTCTCTTCTTAACCACCTCTATAAAAACTACACATAGGTACGTCCCCTACACTTAACATGACCATTCATTTACAGGTTTCAACGGAAAAGGATTTAGTAAGAGAATTTCCTGTGATGACACTAGGTGGCAATAGCACAACTAGGGTTTGACCCGGATTGTAGGATTTAAAACACTGAAACCCCTGGAGACCACTTCCTATTTTGTGTTCATCAACCCCTGTTCACAGTGCAGTTTAACATATAAATAAAAAAGCCCCATTAAGAACTGAGTTTTGGCCATCTTCAAAAAACTGGAACTTCTTAAAATAAAACGCTGGGGAAAAAGGAAAAAAAAAAAAGCAGCCCAAGAGAGTTGTCATTGGTACAATACAGCCTACAGTGGTTGATCTTCATAGTGGTTTGTGTCAAATTGATCGCTCTGGTCCAAGCTCTACTACACAGAGCACAGGATTTAAATTGAACAAAATAAAATGTTTCCCAGATTCAAAAACGAATTTGTTTTCAAGCATGGAGGTAGTAATATCCTTTTATGGTGCTGTTTTTCCTCTAAAGGTACAGGGGATTTTGTTCCAATACATGTTAAAATGGATTCCATATCATACCAAAAGATATTGGCCAATCATCCGAAACCCTCCGCTACAAAACTTTGTTTAAAGTGCAACTGGACGTTCCAACACAACAACGATCCAAAGCACACATCAAAATCTACTTCAGAATGGCTAAAGAAGAATAAAATTAAGGTTCTAGAATTGTCTAGTCAAGGTGACTATCTAAATCCGATTGAAGAAATAAATGTATCAATACAATTAAGCACATTCAGACATTTTAATCCCTTTTTGCCTGTGTTATTTTACATTTACAGTAGTTACTGTATATACACACACATATAAAGTGCTTTTATATTCCATTGTTTAAACTTGATAATTATACCTTTAACGTATTACTCATTTTAGGAAAAAAATAAAACTTTCAGATCATAATGGTTCCTTCTTAAGCAAAACAAAGCGATTCAAAAGTGCATCTATCTTCGTACCAGTCGGCTCTTGAAGATCTTTAATGACTTTGCCATCATTGGTGCAATTTCTAAGAGAGAAAAAGGGGGGAAATACTTAATACAATTGTTAAAACTACCAACATGGAGATTCACGTATCCAGCATCCTGTTTTTCCAAAGCATGGGCCCCAATCTACTGGGCTTATGATCAAGTGCAAAATGTGCAGCCACTGAATCGTGTGGCAGTATCACGTGTGCCAGATACAGGGATATCATAAGCAGCTGTGAGTCGAGAACAGAAGAGGGTAATTTAATCTCTGTGGATTTTCTACATTGGTTTGGTCAATTGATAGACTTTGGCCTTGTTCAATACATAAAATTGAGAATTAAGGGTTATGTATTTGAAGTCACTGATAGATACAGTGCCTTGCGAAAGTATTCGGCCCCCTTGAACTTTGCGACCTTTTGCCACATTTCAGGCTTCAAACAAAGATATGAAACTGTAATTTTTTGTGAAGAATCAACAACAAGTGGGACACAATCATGAAGTGGAACGAAATTTATTGGATATTTCAAACTTTAACAAATAAAAAACTGAAAAATTGGGCGTGCAAAATTATTCAGCCCCCTTAAGTTAATACTTTGTAGCGCCACCTTTTGCTGCGATTACAGCTGTAAGTCGCTTGGGGTATGTCTCTATCAGTTTTGCACATCGAGAGACTGAAATTTTTGCCCATTCCTCCTTGCAAAACAGCTCGAGCTCAGTGAGGTTGGATGGAGAGCATTTGTGAACAGCAGTTTTCAGTTCTTTCCACAGATTCTCGATTGGATTCAGGTCTGGACTTTGACTTGGCCATTCTAACACCTGGATATGTTTATTTGTGAACCATTCCATTGTAGATTTTGCTTTATGTTTTGGATCATTGTCTTGTTGGAAGACAAATCTCCGTCCCAGTCTCAGGTCTTTTGCAGACTCCATCAGGTTTTCTTCCAGAATGGTCCTGTATTTGGCTCCATCCATCTTCCCATCAATTTTAACCATCTTCCCTGTCCCTGCTGAAGAAAAGCAGGCCCAAACCATGATGCTGCCACCACCATGTTTGACAGTGGGGATGGTGTGTTCAGGGTGATGAGCTGTGTTGCTTTTACGCCAAACATAACGTTTTGCATTGTTGCCAAAAAGTTCGATTTTGGTTTCATCTGACCAGAGCACCTTCTTCCACATGTTTGGTGTGTCTCCCAGGTGGCTTGTGGCAAACTGTAAACGACACTTTTTATGGATATCTTTAAGAAATGGCTTTCTTCTTGCCACTCTTCCATAAAGGCCAGATTTGTGCAGTATACGACTGATTGTTGTCCTATGGACAGAGTCTCCCACCTCAGCTGTAGATCTCTGCAGTTCATCCAGAGTGATCATGGGCCTCTTGGCTGCATCTCTGATCAGTCTTCTCCTTGTATGAGCTGAAAGTTTAGAGGGACGGCCAGGTCTTGGTAGATTTGCAGTGGTCTGATACTCCTTCCATTTCAATATTATCGCTTGCACAGTGCTCCTTGGGATGTTTAAAGCTTGGGAAATCTTTTTGTATCCAAATCCGGCTTTAAACTTCTCCACAACAGTATCTCGGACCTGCCTGGTGTGTTCCTTGTTCTTCATGATGCTCTCTGCGCTTTAAACAGACCTCTGAGACTATCACAGTGCAGGTGCATTTATACAGAGACTTGATTACACACAGGTGGATTCTATTTATCATCATTAGTCATTTAGGTCAACATTGGATCATTCAGAGATCCTCACTGAACTTCTGGAGAGAGTTTGCTGCACTGAAAGTAAAGGGGCTGAATAATTTTGCACGCCCAATTTTTCAGTTTTTTATTTGTTAAAAAAGTTTGAAATATCCAATAAATTTCGTTCCACTTCATGATTGTGTCCCACTTGTTGTTGATTCTTCACAAAAAATTACAGTTTCATATCTTTATGTTTGAAGCCTGAAATGTGGCAAAAGGTCGCAAAGTTCAAGGGGGCCGAATACTTTCGCAAGGCACTGTAGATAGATAGATAGATAGATAGATAGATAGATAGATAGATAGATATACACACATATACATATATATATATTATATATATATATACATATATATACACACACACACATATACATACATATATATACACACACATATATACACACACACACACACATTGTGTGTGTGTATATATGTGTGTATGTATTTATATATATATATATATATATACACACACACACATACATATACACACACACACACACACAATGTGTGTGTATATGTATATATGTGTGTGTATATATCTATTATACATACACACACATATATATATATATATAAAAAATATTAATATATACACACACACACACACACACACAGTTGTAGTCAAAAGTTTACATACCAATGGAAATGTAAAATTTCTAGAAATTTCTCAAATTATATGATGTCTACAATTATTGGCAAAACTCAAAAAATGCTAATTCAGAAGTATTCATACCCTTTGATGCTATGATAGTATTGTCTACAAGGTGCTAGAAATTTCAATACGATAATGCAGAACCTAATTCTAGAAAAGTCTAGAAAATGCTGGACTGTAGGTGAACATTCTTAGGAGAGTATAAGAGTTAGGCATAGGATGATTGCTGTCATTACCAATAAGAAAACATGGGACAGACAGACAGACCGACCGACCTACCTACCTATCTGAAGACCATAGGCGGAACATTTGTCGTAAAGCTAGAGAAGGATACAAGAAGATTTACAAGCATTTGGAGTATCACAATTTCAATTATTCTTTCTATTATCAAGAATACAAGACTCATGGTACTGTCACAATGCTCCCTCAGTCTGGAAGAAAGAAGGTTCTTTCACCAAGAACAAGTAGAAGAATTGTGAGGAAGGTTAATAACAATCTGAAATTGACAGCCAAAGATATTCAAAGTGAATTGGCTGCAAGTGGGACTGGTGTTTCCATTTCAATCATAGGTCGAGTATTCCATGGTGAAGGTCTCAATGATCACAGGGCAAGGACAATCGCTTAAAGTTTGCAAAATGGCATTTGAATGATTGATACAAGTTCTGGTCAAAGGTTTTGTGGAGTGACAAACCAAAAAAAAAAAAAAAAAAAGCTATTTGGTCACGCTGATAGTCGTTACGTTTGGAGAAAGTCTTGTGAGGTGTACAAAGGAAAAAGACAAGACAGTAGGTATAGTGCTCAAGCATGGAGGTGGTAATATCCTTCTATGGGGCTTCCCCCCCCCCCTCGAATGGCACACGAAATTTAGTTCCAATACATTGTTAAATTGATTCCATATCATACCAAAAGATGTTGGCCAATCTGAAACCCTCCGCTACAAAACTTGGTTTAAAGCGCAACTGGATGTTCCAACACAACGATCCAAAGCACACATCAATTTACTTCAGAATAGTTGAAGAATAAAATCAAGGTTCTGGAATGGCCTAGTCAAAGTCCTGATCTACATCTGATTGAGAATCTTTGGTATGAGTTGAAGAAGGCTGTGCACAAGAGAAGTCCTCGGAATTTGAATGAACTGGAACAATTTTGCATTGAAGAATGGTCAAACAAAAATCACTAAAGAATCATGCCAAAAGCTCATTGACAAATATCCTAATTGTTTAAAAGGAGGTTATTATTGCTAAAAGGTGCTTCAACTAAATATTAATTTCATTTTCCTTGTCTGGGTATGAATACCTTTGAATTAGCATTTCTAGAGTTTTGCAAAACAATTGCTGAAATATAGGTCTGGAATTATTTATTTATTATAACCTTTTCCTCATCCACAAAAGTAAAATCTTTTCTAGCAAAAGTTTCCTATAATTCTGTTTCAGAAATTTCTAGAAATTATAAAATTTCCATGGGGTATGTAAACTTTTGACTAAAAATTGACAAAGCAATTTACAACCATGACCACTATTTCTTGCTACAACACACACAAAAGGTGGTTTAATATGCAATATTACTGTTGTGAAAATACAGGTTGATGTGTTTTATAAAAAAAACATTGTGTCAAAAGTGGTTGAGGACTAATGACTTGTGTCTTACTTTTAGCCATTTTCTTTGGATCTTGACTAGGACCAGCACTGGACGTGCACATCCGGACATCAGAAGAGCAGAGTCTTGCTTTGCTTTCTGGGGCCTTTACACTTGAAAAATAAATGCCATAGCTGTTCCTGGTATACTTCTCTTGATACAGCAACTCTTGAAATTAGACTTGCATTTGTTGAACAAGATATATGGCACAGTCACTCCACAAACTGGTTAGTGTGCCTACAGGAGCATTCACTAAGATTTATAAAACTGAACTGGGGGTTCAGTTGGCAGCAGAAGTTGCTCAAATTTCATACTGTAGCCATCTGCCTACTGAAAGCATATAATGGATTTAAAAAAAAAAATAAACACTTGCTTAATATTACAACGAAGAAATGTGGAGTGAAGAAATATGCTTAAAAAAAAGTTCCAATTTCCACTTCCTGGCATCATGAAATTTGATTCCTGTCCTTACTGGATTTCACTTCTCTCTACTAGAGACCACAGCTAAGACATAGTAAACCATGCTCAAATACAATGGGAATAGAGTTGAAGACTGTATTTTAGATGGCATACGGTCATGGAATAGGATTGAAGACAAAAAGTTGCCAATTGCCAAGTTTGATAGAGTAGAACGAAAACAAACAGAACACAGTACTTCAAGTGAACTGTAACATATCCTTAAGCTTTCTGTGCCTAATGGGAAACATCTCCAAAACAAGGTAGATCACTGAAAAGGAATAATTACATTGACATTCCAAAAATCACATTCAAATTGGTTTAGTCTATTTTTTAGAGTTGATTGTAGTTCATTTTATAATCTCCAAAAAGTAGTTGAAGGACTGTTAGCTGAAACCTTTGTATTTATAGGTTTTACCTCCTAGTATTTTTAGCTATAGAACTTACTTCATTTTATCAACAGAATGAGGCTGGGCAGTGGGGCCTGCAGTCCTATAGATCTCCTGTTTCCGACGCACATCTCTGGGAGGTTTGACTACAGTGTGAATAAATGCTCGCTTCACCTGTCGACCTGGAAAAAAGTAATAGGAAGCCCAAATACACCTGGAATCATAACAGGAACTAGATTTTATATACAATACACAACACAACAGCCAACCTGCTGGCCAAAAAGGTAGTTTAATAGGGATTACTTCAAAACAAAATTATATGTTCTCTATGCCAATACAGTTCACGGGGCGGGAGCCCGGGCTATAAGAATAGCTTGTTAGATCGTCGATTGGGTTAGTAGAGGAGAGCCCTCTAGAGAAAACATATAGAAAAAGGGTTGTCTTGCTCGATGAGGTGAGGCATGGCCTCCAAGACTCTGCACAGCATCCCGAGGATGGAATAGGTAGCGGATGCAAACCTGAAAATGAAAAAAGGACAGAAGAGTAGTTACCCTGGCTATTGGAGAGCTGCTCATGGTGGGAGCAGAGAGTCTCCCTCGGGAATCTGAAAAGAGGTAGAAGATAGATAAGGGCATCAGCTAAGACAAATAATAATAGAAAGGTTAGTTAGAACATTGAGCACTAAGCACATACTACGATAAGTCCAGAGCAGATAATAGGAAGAAAGAACCGAGTCTCTGTTTGAGGTAAGGAATAGCGCATGCAAAATAGGTATGGCTGGGGGTCCTCACTGACTTGCACAATGAGAACCCCCCTTATCTGAACCAGCGAGATGTCACAGGAACGGATGCCGATGGAGGGAAAGCTGGCAATTGATGGAACTGTGAGAAATCTAAAGAAAGCGGTCAAACACATTGTCTCCATGAGTAGGTTGCTGAAAGGATTGAAAATCGGCCATTTTGAAGGATTTGTATTAGAGTGAATAAAATGTCCGCAGATATAGGTAGCCTTGATGGGGAAGCTGGGGCGATGCTTTTGATGATTCCTCGCAGTGTCAGATGGACTGCCGGAATAGACAGCAAAATAGGGGAATAAACTGGCAATAAAACAATAGTGATACTGGATCCCACTGATGTAGGATTTAATTGTGCCTGGAGCCAGATGGAGAGAGTCCCTTGCATGTGCGATGCAAGTGAGGATCTAGTCTTGATTGATTGATTGGAATAGGAAGAATCCGATTTTGAGCACAGTTCCCGCCTGTGGTGTAAGATGACCTTGTGGATGGAGCAAGAGCTGAAGCCATGTAGTTTCTGGCAGATTGAAGGAGCTTGGATATAGCCGAGTGCAATTGAACACCAGGTGCTGGAATAGCGGGACCTACAATGGGACTGGGGCTGCTGCTGGGAGCAGCCGGTGGAATCTGATGATCTGGAGGCAAGCTAAGGCATGGGCAGCGTTACTACGAATGCCAGCGACATGGCATGATTGAATAATGAAATAAGACACTGAAATCCATACAAGGCAGTGCAGTAAGCTCATGATGAGAGGGGAGGATGAACAGCCTTTGTTGATAATATGCACTGTGGGTAGATTATCACTGAAGAATAGGATTGACTTCCTAGAACACTGACGGACCCCAGAGGTAGGCGGCTTCTATGATCGGATGTAGCTCCAAGAGTGCTGTAGCTTTGAGATGCATGGATAGGGTTTTGAATTTCCGGAGGCCATCTGCTGGAGAACCACCCATGAAACCCCTGAATCCTAGATATGATGCATCTGTAAAAAAAAAAGGGACAAAATAATGGGTGGCTGAGATGTAGTTTTCATTAAATAGGGAAAGCCCATTCCAGTTTAAATTTAAAAAAAAAACAAAAAAAAACACAACACACACACACACAACACCACACCACACACTCAACCCCCACAGACACCGAGTACAGAAAATAGTGTTCTGAACTTTGTGATTGCTTCTGCTGGGGGGTCCGAGGAAGGGGAGATAATGAGAAAGTTGAGCAGGCGAAGCAAAAATGGAACACGGCAGGAGTTGAATAGTAACCAGCAGAGGGCTTCGAGTCTAATATCTTAAGGTTGCTGCAGCAGCCGAAAGCGAGTTGAGTGTCGAAATATAAAAGTTTCCATTCCAGCAGATTCCAAATAGGTGGCGGAGGGAGGGATGGATAGGCATAACTTTGAATGCGTCCAATATATCAGCTTTAGCCAACCAGGACCCAGGAACTGCTGCTTTGATGGATCTGATGGGATCTGCAATCTTTACGTATTGCAAGGAAAACTGGTCGTGAGGTATGAGTGAATTTCTGCGGCTTGTAGAGCAGCCTCCGGGTGCAGAGAGATCAATAAGGTGTTTCTTCCCTGACATTTTCTGGGTGGCAATGCTGACGGGGTTAATCCTGATAGCAGGGAAATGGGGGGATGGCTATGACTAATCCTGCCATGAACCCTTTATGGTGTCTCAGATTGAACGACAGTGCTGACTGATTGAGGGTCCGAGGTTTGCTGAGTGCAAGTTATTGCAAATATGCGATGATACTGAGATTTTTGACAGGTCGGTAGAAAATCTGCTGCAGACCATTGAGGTAGGTTGTGAAAAGCTGGTCTGGGTGATGTTCGAGGGCTTCAAAATCAGAGCTGGGATGATTATTGGGGTGGAAACTGAGCAGTTTTGAACGTCATTTCTTGGGGGCAGATGGGCAAACAGAGTGGGTGTCACCACAGTAGTTGCAATTATGGAGATTTCTGCAAAACTTGGATGAGCAGACAGAGGTTACGACCGTATTTATCGGTGTTCCTGAGCAGCCAGTGGATGTTGGATTTCCAATGAGAATTGAAACTAGATTTATGTCCTTGCCTTCAATGATCTGACTCCTGATATGAGGAGCCAGAGTGTGATTTTTGACAACAGGAGCTTGCTGTGGACCATTGAGGGCAGCTGATGCCAGTTTGTAGGTGGGGACGTCAGCTGCGGGGACCAGAAGTGCTGGACTGGAAGAGACTGCGGCCTGGTCGGAAGTGGCAAATGCAGAGCCTGGAGGAATGGCGATTGCTGCAGAGTTGGAAGCAACCCGTTTGTCCATATCGTTGAGTCATGCACTAACTGAAGCAATTGAAAACGGGGTGAATGAGGGACTTCATGTCCTCGTAAATGTTGTTGAAGCTGAAGGATTGGATCTGTTTCGATTGCATCTCCAGGTTGCTGAACTGCTGTGCTGGGAGAGGAGGCGGCGACCATTACTGGAGAGGTATGGTGGTGGCGGCTGCCTGTCCTGTGACTCTGGGCAGGCGGAGCTGCAGGAACGATTGCCAAAGCACGCCTGCGAGAAGGAGAGAACATGGGTGTAGCAGATACGGAAGTACAGTAAATATTGAACAGCGCCATATGATTGCTTCCAGCCGGGATGTTCATATTGTCATGCAGGGTTTAAGAGTTTGGCAAGCAGTCAATCCTTCTAAAATAGCTGCTCTGGAGGCTGGGCTTGCTGGCAGGGGAACTTTGATCTCCGTAGTGCCGGGGCAGAAGGTCTGGTTGCTGGGTAGAGGTTGGAATGAGAAGGTAACAGATTTCCATCGGTAAAAATGAAGGAGAGTTTTCAAGTAGAATCCAGCAGGGAGGTTTCCTGGTCTGAATCGGAGTTGTCAGGGAGTTGGTTCATGCTGAAAATTAAGATTTTTTTAAATTTGAGCAAAGAACGGGTTGCGGTGTATGCAAAAAGCAAAACACTTGGCAAGGGAGATAGAAGTGAATAGACTTTAAAATATGGAGTAGATGATGATTGACAGGAGCCAAAAATTAGAACAGCCCTAGCTCCTGCCCACTGAACCTGACACAAAGGTTAACATTAGTGCTCCCTTTATGACAAAATGAGCGTATGAGTTGTGAATTGAAATAAAATGTTTGATTGCCTGCATTTCAGGAAAAACAAAATAAAAAAACTGTAAAAGGATCATTCACAAGGCAGGTACTACCATGAACTACTACCAACAACCAAAACAAGCAAGATGCTCGTTCGTAAACTTTCTTATGAACCAATTACATGGTCTATTTGAGTTTAGGCAACCTTGCCTAACAGACATTTAACACCACAAAAATCTCACTGGCGAGGACCTACTTTCTGCATTATCTGGTACTCTCCAAGAAATATTAAAAAGCTATGGTTCCAGGGTTTTCAATTTCTGCCAGGTTCTACCAGGCATTAAGATACATTCAGTTACATCTAGATTGAACACACTTTCAACAAACTCTGCATAGCTAGCTTTCTAATTTGTTAGCCTGCACAGCGCCTTGGGATGCATGTTCATAGAGGTTGTTACAGTATAAACCTAATTTGTTTGGTCTGGTAAAATAGACAGACATTGTATTTCTAGCAACTTCAACCTCTGGTAACTCCACTTGAAAATCTATTAATAGGAGGTTTATGAAGGGTAGATTGTGGAATGTGTTCATGGGAGTCAGATACATCAGACTATTTATACATCCTTGTGTACAGTACTCTTCATTTTGAAGGTGGCACTTATTTAATTGCAGTATGATAGTGTTGCATTAAAATGCACCAACAATTCATACTGCAACCTCCTCCCACCTACATAAGTATTTAGAATAAAATGCAAAAACTACTGGTGTTCAAGCTTTTTATGCACATTAATACAAAGAGTATCCCAATTAAAGATGTAGAAAGACATACGACAGGTGAGGATTCTAAACCAGTGGTGCGCAAAAGTAGGGGGTGCACGGAGAGTCAGTAAGTAAAATATATTTATTTAAGTATTGAAAATTTTAAATAAAAAAATACATAAATGACGGCAATTAGTCCAAGTTGCTACCTTTCAAAACAGCCAATGACTATCACTCTAGGACTTCTAGAACCAGAGAAATTATGTTTGAAGTGGCAAGAGTCAGTGAAACTGCAGAGAACAGAGCCGAAATGGCAGCTTCCATGTACTTACATTTCAACAGTGTTTTTCACATATTGAATGTAAATCGTGCATTTCTCTAGATTTAACCAATAAAGTTCAGATTTAGCGTAATACATAAATGTTAATAAACACATTAAGTTTTGAAATGTGTACATTTTTTGGCATTGTAGTATGCAGAGGAGGCGGGGAAACTGAGACATTGGCTCTCTGATGCAACAGCCGCTCTGCAGCATACAATACCAAATCAAGCACTTCAATGGGCTCAAATAGCTTAAGATATTTTGTGAAAACCCAGATTTTTTTTCAGATTTAATTGCTGAATGATAATGTTTTTCAGGATTTATCTGTTACGTAAAAGTTGAATTATCAAGTGTAAAAAAATATATATATTTAAGTTGCACGTATTATTTCACAGATTTGTGAAAAATGCTAGCTAAATTGTTAACTCGCCAAGTGTAAAAGAAGGATTTAGTTTCACCAATTTATTTGTTGGAAACACAGATTTAACGTGGTCAACTAAATGTTGACTCCCAAGTTTACAAAAAGATTCATAGGTCTTAATGTTACATTTACGATACGCGTTTCCAACATTTATACATTGTAACTGAAAGTACAATTTTGAAAACTTGTATTTATTTATTAGCAGACGCCCTTATCCAGGGCGACTTACAATTGTTACAAGATACCACATTATTTTACATACAATTACCCATTTATACAGTTGGGTTTTTAATGGAGCAATCTAGGTAAAAGTACCTTGCTCAAGGGTACAGCAGCAATGTCCCCCACCTGGGACTGAGCCCTTGACCCTCCGGTCAAGAGTCCAGAGCCATAACCAATACTCCACACTGCTGTAAGAACGTGTTTACCACTTAAATATTTAGATAAATCTGAACTTTTTGGTGGTTAAATCTAGGGAAACACATGGTTGACAGTAATGTATGCTACGTAGGTGTGTGGCATATAAAGTTTGCACACCACTGTTCTAAACCATGTTACCAATGACACTTGGTATGTTTGGTGCCACCATCTGCACATTAAACGGCTAGAATTAACAGCTATCAAACATTTCTTTGGAAATGAACATTTACACAATGCAGAGAATGTGTTTTTGTCCGTGTCTGGCAGTTATTTTTTAATTTAATTATTTTGCATTATCTGAATGTTTGGAAGGCATGTGATGGCATCCACCGAAGAAAGACAATTTAACGGCGTCAGCCACCAAAAAGGTAATACAGGAAATATTCTACGATGGCATGTTTACTGCATGTCTTGATACTGACCTTTAGGTTTTCCAGAGTGTGCAGAGGCTATGCTTTTTGACAGTAGTTTAAACTTGTTTTCTCTTTCTTCAAAAAGCCTCAAATACATTTCTCTCCATGCTTCGTATTCTTGAGGCCTCTCATGTTTGAACTCCTTCTGACAGTGTTTAATCCACAAATGATCGGTATCCCCAATATAAGCCTTAAAATGAAAGACAAATTGTGTAACTAGTTTGAAGTGCTTCATTTCCATTACCAATATAAATCATGTGAATTTTATTTTAATAGGATTACAAAAAGAAATATATATATATATATATATATATATATATATATATATATATATATATATATATATATATATATATATATATATATATACACACACACACACAGTATATATATATATATATATATATATATATATATATATATATATATATACACACACACAGTATATATATATATATATATATATATATATCTAGATCTATCTCTCAAGCTCACTCCATATCCATTTTATTCACAAATAACTGGCACTCTTATAAAGTCTGTTCCCGATTAGACTGATTGCACATAGCAGGCTGCTGCAGGCAATAGCAACCCCCATGACTATAGTGCTTTCCAATGATTGTTTACTTAGTAGTTAAAAGCATGTTAAATAGCGTAGAACCACATCAGTTCAATAGGTTGGTGACTGGTTAGTGCACTATGCCCCTCCATTATCAATCAGATATATATACTGATGCACAATGAAAATGCAACACTTCGTTTTACAGGCGGCCTTGTCTGCGAGAGAAGTTAACCGGAGAATGAAATGTTCTGCTTCAACAATCAGCAGACTAGTCCAGAGAAACCAGCCCTGTGAGGGACAGGCCACGTCCTGGAAGGCAGAGGGTCACCACACCCGTCCAGGACCGTTATGCTGACTGTTGCGTTGTTCAAGCCAACCGGTGGGACTGTGGAAGTGTGACGATGTTGGGAGGAATCTCTTAACACAAGAATGCCTTTGGTGCAGATTGAGGGCAATCTTACTGCTCAGCAAAAAATTGATTTAGTCCTTGAGGCAACAGTTTTTCCATTCCTGCAAGCCAATCCTCAAGTGTCGATTTTGCAGCAGGACAATGCAAGACCACACAGTGCTAGGATTACAATTGCACGACTTCAAGAAAACACTGTTGAGGTCTTGCTGTGGCCAGCTTTCTTTTACTCCTGACCCAAGTCCAATAGAACATCTGTGGGACCAAAAATCGGCTGTGCCATCCACAGGAGACAACCACGACCAGCCAACCTTCACCAGCTGGCTGCAGCTGCACAGGAAGAGTGGCAGAACATCCCACAGCAGTCTATCCAGAGGCTGATCAGGTCTATGCGACAACCCTGCCAGGATTATGTTAACGCTCAGGGAGGTCATACCCGATACTAACTTTGTAATGTTTTTATTTTGACACTGTGTTGTCATGTTTCATACTGAAAACTTATGATTCTTTGATCTGTATTTTTGTTCACATTTTCTGTGACTATTTGATATCTGTGTTTTTTGAGTGATTTACTATTTTTGGCGCTTTTGACTTGAGCCAAGCAACAGTCAATTCCTTTTTGTTTACAATTTAAGGTACATCTTAAGACTAGAGATACATTCTTGACAGTAAAATCTTACCGGGTTGTATTCTTCAATTCTGTACAGCTGTTCTGGTGTACAGTGTTCAAGCACAGGCTCTAGAATTTCAAATGGAACTCCTCCAATCTCGTAGAGAGCTGTAAGAGAGGACTTTAACTTGCAACCTTGTTACGATTAGTGTAAACTTGCTTTCTAAATTATATTAAAAAAAAATCCCAGAAAGCAGGGGGGGGGGGGTTTGTACTTACAGTCAATATTGTTCTGAAGCGCACGTATGCACTGTTGATAAAGTGTCATCATAACCGGAAGGACCACAGTCTTGGCACCAGAATAAACCTGCATCTTGGAGTTCAGTCTCTGCCCTGTAAACCCAGTGGCGTCTTCAAAGGAAGTATTGGGGACCTCTGCTTGTTCTGAGAATCAAGAAAAGAAAAAAAAAAAAAAAAAAAAAAAAGTTATACTAAATTACTGCGATGTTCAAAAACGGTGGTGAACAAACCATTTTAGTACATTAATGGAACGAGATGGCCTTTACTTTTGGCTTAAATAAACTAATTTGACTGTCAAACCATGCATCAATTCTGAATTCTTTTAAAAACATTGGTATACTTAATTTTCACATGTCCACGAACAAAAACATGCTAACCCCCTTAAATCTCATTTACAGTACTTACTTTTCTTCTCTATGCAAGGAGAAGGGAATAAGAAACAATCTGGCAGAAACGATGGCAATGGAACATTTAATAGATCCATTATTGAACCAGATTTCATCTGTGGGCACAGAGTTAAATTATGCAGCAATAATGTGTAGAAAACAAAGCAGCTAATATAAATAACTTCTCAAAAAAAAATTTTAAACTCGAAACTTTATTTTTTATTACTTGGAAAAATAAAACAAAAACAACTTGATAATGTATACATGGAAGTTAGGTAGTTTACTTGCTATAAAAAGTGCTTTAGACGTGCTAAATTAGCTACAAAAATAAGATGGAGTATTTTCTTTTTTAAATACCTTTTTAGGAGAATCCTCAGATTTTAATTCCTTTTTCTCTGTGGTGATCTGTTCTTTCTCGGAAACCTTTTTTCCTAAGGATTCAGCTTTACTGTCATGCTTTTTATGTTTCTTGGTCAGCTTTTGAATTTCGGAAGGCTTTTTTCTTTTTTTGGAGGCGGGTGCCAGGTCATAGTTCAGGTAGGTTTCAAAGGACATGGTTGGCTCCCCAAAGTCACTATCACCACTCTTATCTTTCACATCCATGAACTCCACAGACTTTATGCTCTTTGTCAGTTTTGCTTTCTTGTTGTCCATTTCCAGTTTAACTGAAGTAGATGATCGTTTCTCTGTCGACCGAGTACTTTTCCCATCACATTTTACATGATCACCATTTGTAACTTTTGTTGACTTTTTAATTAAGCTTTTAGCACTACTATAAGTTTTCTCTGTTATCGAGTTGAACGAGGGAGACTCCTTGTTCCGCTTGTGATCATACTTCTCTTTGTCTACATGATTGGGCGCCTTTTTTCCAGTGGGGAATTATGGGGTGCCTTGGTAGATTGAGAAGGCTTTGTCACTACAGTCTTCAAGATCACTGTTTGTTTCTTCAGTGTTTCCATCTGTGGGGCAATTTTTTACACTACTAAGATGCCATTCTTTATGTTTATGACCTTCAGAAGCTCGGTCATCCAGGGCTTTTGTCTTAACAGCACTCTCTCGATGGCCATCAGCTTTGGACATTTGTTTGGGCCCAGATTCAGATTTTGCTAACCCCCTTTTATCCTGTCCTGTGGAATGCCTTTTCTCAGATATGTTACTGGAATTATTCTTTTCTTTTTGAAAATCTTTTTTTTTTCTTGGCACTTTCTTGTTTTTCTGGAGTGTGGTCATCCTGTACAAGGCTAGAACTGGAACAGTCAAGGTGGCCAATTATCAGATATGTGCTTTACACAGTACCATAATTATAATCGCTATCTTGCCTTGCTAAAAAAAGGAAAAATGCTTGATACTTTAAAAACACCCATATTGAACTGAATATTTCACTGCATACACCTACATAGACCAATCTACAGTATGACAAATCTAAATCTAAAACAAACAAACAAAAAAACAAATAAACAAAGTGGGGCATTTTAGATAATAGTTGTGTATTAAATAGTTACCTGCTAGTTTCCTTGGGAACCAACTTTTTCCACTGGTTAACTAATGCTTTGGCTACATCACCTGCGATTTCATGCTTTCGAAAACCATTAACAGTTTTTCCAATCCCAGTTTCCTGTGGAGAATCCAACAAAATGTTGGGGTACAAATTGTTACTTTATCCATCAACAGCACATTATTTTAGGATAAACTTTTTGTACAGTTTTTTTTTTTTGGCAATATACAGGGCTGTTGGTAATTTCAGAGATAGTTACTCATGCTAATAGATTGAAGTAGGACTCCTCTAATACCTCAATGAAGTTGACGCCTTTTCTTCTAGGTCTTGTCCATTGGTCAAAAAAATTTCCTCCCCCCCCCCCCCCCCCATTTAATTTCCGTTACTCCTATCCAACGATTCTGGGCTCAAACAGCACAGTGTATTACCATGGGGAGGCAACTAGAAGTTAAACATCTTAAAGTCTAAAATACTGAAGGCAAGTCCACTTCCACGACCCTTAACTTGATCTCTTACCGCTAGGATGTCCAGTGTTATCTTCAAGTCCTGCAGTCGCATCAGTGTTTTTAAAACATAAAATGTGTGAACAGATATCTCAGAAGAAAGCCAACAGGTGAATTGAAATTCAATACAGATTTAATTCTTATTCTAACCTGAAGTGGCCAAAACAAACATTGGCAAACGTTTTAAAGAACACAGCTGCCTGGGCCATGTATTTTACATATTGCTAACAAAACATGCAAGCTTTTCTATCTAATGTTAAATATTATACAATTGGATAACACACTTATTTAACAATTAAACATGTATCCTCAAGCATTGGTCAATAAAAAAAATAAAAAAGTAGAAATGATTAAGGTATTTGAAATTTCCATTTTATTTATTTTTTTGCTAAACCATATCTAGACCTCATAAAACCTCCAAGTATAGCACAAAAATGTGGTTCAAAAATGGATTGCCTAAAACTCCCAATATGGGAATCCCCCCTTAGTTGCCTAGAAACAGCAAAATGGCTGAGTCTGCACTGAGATCAGAAGCTATGTATGGGGATACCAAAGGTTGAGCTACTCCATTTAGCATGTACTATAAATGGGCAATGTAAATGTCAGTAGCTACCACAGCTGTAAAAAGAATTAGCTGACCTCACTAGCAGGCACTGGCTTATAGTGTCAAGCCTGAGCACCAACAGCAGCAGGAGGAGGAGAGTTGCAACATATCACAACTTCTTCATGGCTTCAAATTACAAGGCAGTCTCACACAGAAAAGCCGAACACCTTTTGTACAATTCGTCTGACAAACCAACTCATGCAACTACTTGATTGTAAATGGCTTTAGAAGGCCACAAAGTGACAGCTACACACTAGATAAGATTCTTTGTAAGTGGAGTGTTAGAATGAAGGATTAAAATCAATTCTGGTCAGGATTCAGTTAAATTAACGTTAAATTAATTCAGTTAAATTAATGTTAAATTATTTTTAATACACTCATTTTCATTAAAAGCAGAATACAGAAGAGCTTAAAAATGCATCCGGGTGTAGCAGCCTAAAGCGACTCCATACTTTCAACTAATGTCTTGCATGAGGAAGTTGGATAGAGAACTAATAATTTATTGAAAGGACTGACCGCTGCAGTCCAGCACTACTGTTACTCTCATATATATTATCAATTCAAATAGTCAGTCACTAATTGATGAACATGCAGGACAGGTAACCAATTCATATTAATATTGTATAAGAAATACATCTTCAGACAACCATAAATGTACTGGTAATTCTATCTATCTGTTTTACTTGGTGTCTGCTCTCTAATGTAGTCCTTGCAGAACAGATGCAGTGAGCAGTTTGAAGGAAAAGCCAGCACCTGTCTGGCCAGTCTGTTCTTACCACAAAACAAAAAAGGCTGAAGTGTCATTTCACTACTGAGTGGGTATGTTGACACCTTAAAGTCAAACAGTTCAGAATGTCAGTTCCTAACGCTGCGATTAACATATGCACATTCTATTGTCACTCAAAGAACACCTGTATTAGTCTCAGTTAGTGTCACACAATGGCTTAAACAAACATACATGTTATGAGCAATATTAAAAAGTGGTTGTTTAGGAGTATTATAAATAAAAAACAAAACGCTTTATACTGACAAAGTGATGACCATTCTGATCAAGAGTATAAAAGTCTAAACTATGTAAAACTGAACATTACTGTGGTACAGCTTAACATTTTCCCCCAGGGCTGCTGAAATCATTGTATGTTGGGCAGGCTGGTGTCATGTTAATCTAGATCAGAAGGCAGTACAGGGAGTCCAGACATGAACTGTGGGTACAAACAGAGCTTTTATGTATTTTAGTAGTCAAATTCTTCAGACCATACATTGCTCGTTCCCCAGTTCCAATCTGTAACACACATCATAGGGTCAGGTTAGCCTGCTAGTTAACCCGCTTTCACTCCGGATACACCCAACGTAAAGGTCTCATTTCAACAGAGTCAGTACAACACAGTAGGTGGCGCTAAAGAACTATCAACCTTACTTAAAGAAGCAATAACCATATAATAAAAGACCATAACAACAATTATAACAAAGCATGCTCTATAACAAAAATATTGTAGAATACATCTTAAAATAAATTGCAATAGGTTAAAAACTGCTTCCCATTGCATCCCATAATGACATTTCAACAGGTTCATGATTACCCACTTCCACACAACAGGCACAGAGATATGGTGGAACTGCTAAATCAAATTAAAGAAAAATGTATTGTAAAGCAACCTATTCTGAGAATTCCAACAGCCCCCATGGCCATGTTTTATAATTAAGTTTTACATGCATTGTTTTTTCAATTGAAAATGAACTATTAGAAGGTCAACGTTTGAATAGAACTTCTGTTCCTGAGTATTTGAATATCTGTTTTATAGGTATGGATTGAAGGTTTTTAGATCAGCATACAGGCATAGCCACTTAAAACACCGTTACAAATGTACTATATGTCATTAGTTTAATGGCAAATAGGAACAGCACAACAGTAAAAAAATAACAAAAACTAGCAACTTTATTCCTCACTGAAAACGTATTTTGCTTCAAACTAGGGCCCTAAATCTGTTTAGAATGTAACCCTAATATACACTGAAAGTTTGCATATACATTTTCGTGTGTGTGTGTGTGTTAACCAAGCAGCTGATCAGTTGTGCGTAATATTACTTTTTATGATTCTTGAGGTAGTGGTATTTAAAAAAAAAAAAAAAAAAAAAAAAAAAAAAGGTGCCATGCGTAAACTATGACTCACAGAGAAAATTGTTAAAGAACCACCACCAAAATTAACAAAATAATAAAGCAGGACTGGCGTTTACAATGCATAGGTGCACTCTTGTTTAAAGAGCACCTGTACTGGCATATAAAATTAAGGGACGGTGGGATTTCTTCTGGTGTTAAATACTACGTTCTTGGGGGATGGGAGTGTAAAATACAACGCGTACCTTCTTAGACTCCGTGGTTTCATTTAGAAGCTCTTTTAGTTGAAACACCTTTCCCGAAACCTCAGACTCAGCCATTGCATTCTCTTAGAGATGGACAGCTATTGTTCACGTAGATCTTGTTCGTATTAATCTGAAATGGAAATTCGCCGCCCCTTTCGCCTTTATATAGGGCGGTGTCAAACGGAAGCTCTAATGTTAAATGTATAGTTTCTTATTTGAACTGATTGGATTTGTTGTTTGTAGTTTTTACGTTGACTGGATAATTTTGATTTGTAAAAACAAATACACATTTTGCATATACAATGTATATTAAACTAAATTGGGATCAGTAATTAAGTGCAGTGAATTGTTTACAGAATCATTTTTACAATGGTATTGTTTATGTGATTGATTACATCAACGCATTGTTCACTTTGTGGAGATGTTCGTTGTTGAACTAATGTCATTTGATCAAAACAACTCGTTGCCCCATAATATAAAATGTAAACATCATTAGAAAATACAAAACAAACAATTTCAGCGCCTCTGAACTCTAACAAAAAGATCCACTGCGATCAATTAAGTACGGATCGTGAATTGATGAGATTTGATGGGGTTGCAGTGGGTTACTTCCCCTTCAACTCTTGAGACTTAGAAGGGTGACATTTAGTTTGTGCGTCACTCTACATCACAAAACAACCACACTATTTGACAGAACTGGCGCCTGAAAAATGTATTCACGGAGTGCAAGGCGCTTATTGTGAAAAAGACACCGCTTCCTTTTGCTTTACTATGCTAACAGTCTGTAAATTAGTGGGTCACGAATGATTCACGTGACTTTATTAGGGAAAGACGCATAAAGCTATAAATTGTGGAATAAACATGTAATTGTCGTGTAAACAGACCAGGGTTATTAATTTGATAATAATAATAATAATAATAATAATAATAATAATAATAATAATAATAATAATAATATGTGGGCTACGTGGAGCTGGAGATTAAGGTACTGGAGAAATAGGTAACCTGTTTTAAATGTACCGCTGTCATTGCTATTCATTGTCATTTTTTGTGCTTGCAGACAGAGTAATTGTCAGCTGCTGTTTCTTTTACACATTTTTGTTTTCTTTTGGTATTGGTAAATACGAGGAAGGGGTAATCTAATATATTTAATTTGGCTCTATTAGTTTGTGTCTCATGGCGAACTGGTGGTTGTTTATTATTATTATTATTATTATTATTCGCTGTTGATTCACTGTTGATTTGGATTGATTTATTATTTCACCCTTTTATTTGATCACAATTCTGTTTGCACATTTTTATTTTGGTTTGTAGTTGGTTTCACTTTGTTCTATTTTGAATAGCACTGCTAACCCCTGTCCGCCTTGTGGCACTTGAGACAACTATTATAATTTGTATATTCTCTTGCGGCACTTGAAACTAAAATATTACCATTTTATATCTCCTTGAATCCAGGGTGGTGTGGGTTGTGGTGGCCTCCTAGTGGCGAATTCTTGTACTGCACTTGTGTAAAATCTCTGCTTAATTTGCAATATTATTTTGCCTTTAATCTTTTAAATTCTAAAGTGTTTTGTTTTTTATTAGAAATACAATATTTTAAAACTTTACTCATGTCTTTGCTTACCTTCATTTAACTGAAAGGGGTGTGCAATTTGGGGAACCTGGCCGACATTATAAAAGTGTTTTAACCAAAACTATTTCTTTGGGCAAAATTCTCAAGGTGGCGTAGCCAAATAAAACAACAATTACATAACGGTCGCGTTTTTGCTACATTCATATAAATTCGTTTTGTTGTTGTCATATAACTGTTGTTGGTCAACTGTCTTTTTTAATCCTGCTACTGCGCAGACGCCTCCCTCTGATGATTGACAGAGGAGGAGTTACTTGTGGGTCTGCAGTGTGGTACCGTTGGGTTTCACAATTCTCTTGTCACTCCCCACCAGTACTGCGACTTGCAGGTACCTGTCACTGCCATCCTTTTTGTCTCATTTGAAGCACTGTTCATAAGCTATATAAGGTGAGTCATATTATTATTTCCTAAGCACCCAAAGGTTATTTATTTATTTATTTATTTTCAATTGTATGGTGTACTTTAAAATGTGATTATGAATGAGCATTTTCACTACACTTGTCTATTAATTACAGTGATGTACTGTATGAAGAGGAGTAGCAATTGTGTTTTTTATGTGTTTATTTGAATTGTTTTAAATGCCATGTAAGAGTTGAGGAACGTTTTAAAGTTGGATTTTATTTTTTGTCACAGTTCCAATCTTGCCCTTGGCTGGCAAAACTACTAATGACCACTTTCAATTTTTTTTTTAATTCAGTAAAAGTGACATTTATTACAAGTCATTTAATTTAGAATTCCATTAACGTTCTAGTTATTATAGCTTTGATAAGCCACATATATTATATTAAGGACAATAACTATACATCACAGATGTTTACAAAGAGTTGTGAAATTCTTAAAAACTGCATATGCCTCCTATGGTCCCGATACCATTAAAATGTACATACTATCTTTGAAATTAATAATTTGTTATACATTTTAAGTAGGAGCAAAGTAGGAGTACTTTTATGGGAGCCCAGCTTAATAAGGGAAGCCTGGGGCTACACTCCAATGTTACTATTCCTGGAGATGATCCTGATGAATTCCAACAGATGCAGTTTACAGAATGCTGTTTAGGAACAGCTGACTGACCCTTATGGCATCCTAAGTGCAGAAATGTCTGCCTAGTTCTCACTGGACATGGGAATCTATCATTCTATGTCTGGGACAGTTTTTTAAATCTATTTCAAGAAGTAGTTTTAAGAACATAATTAACTTTTTGAACCACATTTGTTATAATTTTTTGCTCCACAAAGAAAGGCATAACATGTAAAGGAATAAACATGTTAATGGTTTAGTTCTAGAACTGAACAAAAAAAAAAGTTGTACAAACTTTGCACCAAAGCAAAACCTCACTAATCTACTGTATCATTTTGAGTTTGATTTGTTTTCTTCTGTAATTGTTCAATAACATAATGATATTAAAAGTTGTTTGACTAATGCGTGTTAAATAACATAAAAACTTTTTTTAAGTGAATGTTGTCAGCTTTCTTTAGAGAAGTTTTATTTTTTTACATTTTAGCTATTGGTGTATACATGTCATTCATTCTCTTCATATACATTATAGCATAAAGGAACATATCAAAATCTGATGACCAATTTTTTATTCAGAGGAGATTAATCAAACCATACACAGTAGACCCATGACCCATGACACAACTTTACTTTAGATTAAAAAATAAAGTTGTGTATATAAGAATACACACAATGGAAAATAAAAGGTAAAAACAGCTACTTCAAAGCCGGTAATTAATCCTATATAGTTTATGTATGGTCATTTTCCAAACTGAAGATTGCTCACTGTGACAGCAACCTTAAGCGCAGGGTACTTAACAAAGTTCATATACAGTGCACTCCGTTTATAAGAATTACTGATATAAGAATCATCCGCATATAGTGATCAAAACCACTGGGACAAAATCATTCCTTTACTAACCATGCTAAAATACTCCGCTTGTAAGAATCAAGCAGTCCGCTTAGAAGAATCATTTTGGGGCAAACTGACTACATGTAATACGATACTGTATTACGTGCAATAACGTGTACAGCCAATAAAGCTGTTTTTTTTTTAAAATTTGATCACATCCCACATAATTAGGCATGTACGCAGCGTGTATACAGTATAATCCCTGGTCCGCAGCGATTCCCAGTAGAAAAAAACAAGTCGTGCAGTTTACATGTGAGTCGACATGCAGGAAAAAGAAAGGCGCTTTCTGCGGATGACAATTGTGCGGGTTATTTTTTTTGGTTTTCTGTTAGTGGTTTTCTGTTAGTTTGTTTTAATAAACAAGTACAGCGGAGTACAGCAGTGTTATTGTGTGATATGCATGTAGAGGGAGGGGGGTTGTGGCGTGGTGAGGAGTAGGGGGATTGTGAAGCTTTGCATCTCCGCTTAGTGATAAACTTTGAGGTTTGTATCGCAACTGAAAATACGTAAGCCACAGAATCTTAAATGCAGTGCTAGGCCTGACAATAAAATACTGTAATGTAATGTTATTTTAATTCAAAGGCCATTATACGTAACACCGCATGGCAGTTAAACTAGGCACCATCACGAGATGATCGCTTCTCAAGTATACTGTAGTAAAATAGGATTCTGCAGCCTTGAGTAAACATAATCATACAGCAAGTTGCTTTTGATGTGTTGTCGTCAGTGATTGAGCACTATTGACATTTGTATACTGTATTTAAACTGCTGATGTGCAGCGGCACGCTTTTGCTAATTGCAATCATACCGGTCCGCTTTTAAGAATCAACCGCTTATAAGAATCAAATCACCCTGGACGGATGTGCTTCTTATAAACAGAGTGCACTGTATAAGGTATTGTTGAAATGTGATGTTTATACAGTTACTGGTACTTTTAGATGTTGTCTTTATTAATTAGCTGTATTTTAGTGCAGATTTATGGCCTTTTGACTTCATGAAATTTTGCAATTTATTCAAGGTGTTGGTTAAATGAAATAAAAACAATGCTTGTCTTGTAGGTCTTGGCTGTGACCAACAATTGCAGTCATGGCACCTAAAAAGAAGAATGTCAAAAAGAACAAAGGCGATATCAATGAGATGACCATCATCGTTGAGGATGGACCTTTGAGCAAATTAAATGGGTTAAACACTCTTATAGAGGGTGGCAATGGCTTCAGCTGCATCTCTGCTGAGGTAACAGATGCTTCCTATGGGCCAAGCCTCATGGAAGGCCTAAGCAAGATGAAACAAGAAGGCTTTTTGTGCGACTTGACCATTGCCACCAAAACAAAGTCTTTTAGTGTTCACAAAGTGGTGATGGCTTCTTGCAGTGAATATGTTCATAATGCACTGAAGAAGGATTCCTCCATCCAGAGACTGGAGCTCAACGATATATCCCCAGTTGGCCTGGCTACAGTTATTACATATGCTTACTCAGGGAAGCTTACATTGTCTTTGTATACCATTGGTAGTACCATTGCCACTGCCAACTTTCTAAAAATTCAGAGCCTTGTAAAGATGTGCTGTGACTTTTTAATTCAGGAGGTCAATGTGGAAAATTGTATGTATGTGGCCAACGTTGCAGACACCTATGGACTAAAAAACACCAAAGAGGCTGCACAAAAATTCATGAGGGACAGTTTTATTGACTTTTCCGAAACAGACCAGTTCTTGAAACTCACCTACGATCAGATCAGCAATTTCCTGTCGGATGATGCCCTACACTTGCCTTCTGAAATCACAGCATTCCATATAGCAATGAGATGGCTGGATTTCGACCAAAAGAGGATGAAGTATGCAGCCGATTTACTGGGTAACGTACGTTTCGGTACAATCTCAGCGCAAGACCTGGTGAGCTTTGTACAGACTGTGCCTAGGATGATGCAAGATAGTGAATGCCACAAGCTTCTTGTGGATGCCATGAATTACCACTTACTTCCATATCAACAAAACATGTTGCAGTCAAGAAGAACAAAGGTGCGTGGTGGCCTCAGAGTCCTAGTCACTGTGGGTGGACGCCTAGCCTCGACTGAAAAGTCCCTCAGCAGAGATATCTTGTACAGAGATCCTGAGAATAACTGGAATAGGCTGACCGAAATGGCTGCCAAGAGTTTTAATCAATGTGTGGCTGTCATGGATGGATTCCTTTACGTGGCTGGTGGTGAAGACCAGAATGATGCCAGAAACCAGGCCAAGCATGCGGTCAGTAACTTCTGCAGGTGAGATCCAATATATCTATTTAGAGCACTGATTTAAAAGTATCATATTCCTGGAGCATACTTTGTAGTTGCCTAATGCTGTCAGGTGGAAACAGAAATAAGATACACTTGATGACTTTACAAACCAGCATGCCAAAATTAGCATTTGATGGCTACTTCTAATAAGACCATCTAATAAAAATGAGTATACGTTTTAAATGCAATGTCCCTTTTAAGAAACACACGCTACACAATTGTATTAATGCCTGTTTAAACTGTATTGCATCTTTTATTCTTCCTTTCTTTCTTTAGATATGATCCCCGTTTTAACACTTGGATCCATTTGGCTAACATGACCCAGAAACGTACCCACTTCAGCTTGAATGCCTTCAATGGCCTCCTTTTCGCAGTAGGGGGACGCAATTCAGATGGCTGTCAATCTTCAGTTGAATGTTACGTGCCTACCTCCAACCAGTGGCAGATGAAGGCACCCCTTGAAGTGCCAAGGTGTTGTCATGCCAGTTCTATCATTGACGGGAAGATTTTGGTCACCGGTGGCTATATCAACAATGCATACTCCCGCTCTGTGTGTGCCTATGACCCGTCAAGTGATAGCTGGCAAGACAAAGCCAGCCTCAGCACCCCAAGAGGGTGGCATTGCTCTGTTAGTCTAGGTGACCGTGTCTATGTCATGGGCGGCAGTCAGCTTGGAGGTCGTGGGGAGAGAGTTGATGTTCTAGCAGTTGAATGTTATAACCCCCACACTGGGCAATGGAGCTACTCTGCACCCCTAAAGACAGGGGTTAGCACTGCAGGGGCTGCTGCCCTCAATAATAAGATTTACCTGCTTGGGGGCTGGAACGAGATTGAAAAGAAGTACAAAAAGTGCATCCAGTGTTACAACCCTGATCTCAATGAATGGACTGACGATGAAGAGTTGGCAGAAGCGACAGTCGGCATCTCGTGCTGTGTTGTTACCAAACCGAGCCACAAAACCCGGGAGTCCAGGGCAAGCTCTGTATCATCAGCTCCAGTCAGTATTTAAATGTTCATACTGGAAGGGAAAGTTAGGAGTTACAATTAGCCAATCAAGTGCAACCAAGTCATGTAAGTGTGGGCATTGCTGAAGATGAAAATTCTAAGCAAAGAATTTCCGAAGTAAACTTTATGGCTTTTGTCTTCAAATATGTATTTAAATAATATATATTTTTTAATTACCCCCCCCCCCCCCCCACAAGATAACTTATGCATTTATCTGTATATTATGTACCCCACCCTCTCGCTCACACATTTTCAATTTGAATATATCTATAATAGATACCCAATTCGATACATGTCAAGGAATATAACAGGAATGTAAATAAAACAAAAATTGAAAATGGGACCTTCTAAATGGAGTGATTTAATAAAAGATGAAACAGAATTGAAAGTTCTAAAAACGTCTTATTAATCACGTAATTGTAATTTGTTTATGACTTTAAATGTTAGAGGAAATCGTCCACTATTTAAAAAATAATTTTACGTAATTTATAACTGTAAAATTATAAAACAAAAAATGCAATCAAAACTTCATAGAAGAATATAAAATAAAAAGGGAATCTAAACATCTTGAAATATTTGAATTAAAAAAAATAATAATTAAAAAAAAAAAAGCAACTTTAACTGTAATACCAGGAAGGAAATATTAAACAATTATTAAAGGCAATGTCCCCCCTTTTTATACAATGAACATACCGGGGTGTTTTACATGACTGTAAAATGTATCAAAATGTACATTTATATAGTCCATGAATTATGTACCTATACACATTTTAAAGTTGTTATAAACACACAATATTTTTCAATTTGGGGCCAATAATGTGTATAGTTTTTATCAGCCCTCTATTAAATAAATAGAAAAGATGCCCTTCCCACGTTTTATTCTAGCAAATGACAACAACTGCATTGCACTTGGCAATTACAGCATTTGTAATGGAGAAGGGTGCTTTATTCTTCATATTTATTCACGTCTAAAATCAGGCCTTGCATTGCTGTATGTAAACTGCCTGATCAACAGTACCCTCTGCTAAAAAAAGAAAAAGGAAGATACTATCTGTATGCAGTTCTGAGCTAGTCCAACCAATATAGTGTGTAAAGGTTAATAAAGGGCTGGTTTGCAAATGCTGGTAAAAGGGTCACGTTGCAAAAAGAGAAGAGAAACGTGTACAATGTATTTGAGGTTTTATTGTTTATTGTATGAGATTTATTGTTATATGAAATTAAAAGGGATTTCACTGGAGGCTGCCCATAGGGAATTAGGCATACCTTTTTAAAATACGAAGAAAAAGATTCATTAAAAAATGTGAAAAGTTGTAAAAAGCTGAAGGAATGCAGGTATCCGACTGGAGCTACTTGGAGTGGCAGTAGTTTACTGCTGCTAGTCTTACACAGTACGCTGTCAATTATTGAGTAAATACAGTGTTGATAGAAAAGTGGGAAACGTAACCAGAGGCTGAAAGGGAATAGAATGGTATAAATATATAGAGATGTATTCTGCCATTGGGCCGCAAGGGATATGGACAAATTCCATACGATTACCTTTCATGCATTCTATGACAACTCACGTTCTTTTAATTTTATCAAACTGAAAATTATCATTTGAAATGAGTGCAGATACTACTAACCTGGGGACAGTACTAACACTGCAGGCAACCCCAGAATAACAGTGGTGGATATTAATATTCTGTCCAGGGGCGTGTTATTGAGCTCACTTAATGCAATGCAAATGCACTTGAAAATGTTTACAGCTGATGTGAAGTTCATTAAAATCATAACTAAAATAGACCCCATTGTGTTAATCTGGGTATTGTATAAATGAAGGCGATAAACCAACTGCCCTGCACTGTTCACTGTTAAAAGCCCCACATCTTCATTAAAGCTTTATCCATGAAAAAAACACATTTGCGTCTTTCATTTATTTTTAAAAATTATCCTGTTTCTTGAGGTACTGGTATAATATTTTTAATGTTCTAAGTTTTGGTGCTTTTTGCCATAGAGCTTAACAGTACAAAACTGAGACTCCCAGCAACTATGTCTTGATCCAACTTTCAGTGACAGAACCATAATTGTACCCAAACCATAAGAGAGAGTGTCAGCTATAAAATACTATTTTACAAAAAGGCTATAAAATCCAACTTGACAAAAAAAAAACATTTCAGGAAGAAATATGAACATGAAGGATTTAACCAAAGAGAACAGAGGATAAATATACGAAATTAAACGAAGGCCATGGATCTTGCTAAAAATCCATATACCCAACATTGTAATTACCTTTGTTCTGTGACCCAGTATGGTCATCATATACTGTAGGAGTTATGTGACTTTTTTGGTTTCCAGATGATAAAAACGCTTTGAGATATTGGTTTTATATGTGGTACATAGCTGTATTCTCTTGGCCAAGTTCGATTGTGACTATCGTAAAAGTAAAATCAAAAACTGTTTTGTGACAGTTGTTTTACAAAACTTACACCACGATAGTGTCAGCCTTTCAGACTATCTCAGAAACCATTTGAGGCAGCAACTTCATATTTGCAGGGTTTAAACTTAGCATATTTAATGCGTTGCTGACCATGACTGACCTCAGACCTAATACGGCTGCCACATTGAGGTCATGTGACCAGCAAAAACAAACCCTTTCTTTGCCACATTGTTTTAACCTCTGGGCATATCAATGATATAGACCACATGCTTTGACATAATGTCTTTATAACTGTATTCTTTGATTCCCCCAATAAAGTGCTATTACTGATGGCCAGTAGCAAACACCATTTCACTGCCAGCTTGTTTCAGCCTCTGGACATGTCAATAATACAGATATTTTTCACATATTCCTTTTACTTAATGTTTATAAACCATTCAATCTGATTTGACATTCCCCTTTGATTATGCCCCTAGGGAAACTCTGTTTTTGCATTCATTTATTTATCATTCATGACAACAGCTTGATATTTTAATATTGAGCCATTCAATAACAGAATGTTGATCTATATCAGCACCTGTTAGAAACCTGGCCTCATTGGGTCCACTCTGACACAACTTGTTGCTAGAAAGCAACCCATTTAAGTATGGATGTCATTCGTGACTAGAGCAGGGTTATATGCTACTGTATGTTAACCCAAATGGGTAGTGTGTGTGTGGAGAATGTGGTGGTTGCCGCTAACAACTAGTTGCATATTCTAAACAAATTGGTCAAGCAGTCAGGCAGCTCTGACTACGGATGTAGTTGTTACTTGTTAATTAGCAGATAAACTGACAAAGAGAATGATAAAGAAAGCATAAAAGTAAACACATTTAAAGTCATACAGTATTAAACAGTTGAGAATGAAAGAATTTACATGACATGAAAAATGGCTTCAATACGCCAACTGTAACTGTTCGCCTGGGTAAACAAAACAGTCAGTCAGTATGACAGCAATCCCTGAGATTAACTACAAAAGATCTGCAGCTGAAAACATTGAAAACGAAAATAAAATGTCAACATCTCGCCATACTGAGGTAAACAAAGCAGATTTAGACAACCTAGAAATGAATGCAACTGAGGAAAACACCAAGCGCCAGACAAAATGCGCTATGAATGTTTTCCGTGACTGGCTAACTGAAAAGAAAATTAACATTGATTTAAAAACAAAGCGTCATAACAGCAGCAGCAACAGCTCCATCTACTGACAAAACACACATACATGTTGAAACAATGAATGGCAATATCCAGTTCAACATCTACAAAGCCTAAACAAGAAACTATTATTGAAGCCCCAAAAAAGAAAATATTATACAAAACGGTTTAAAATCAAATGTTTTATTGTTAAGCTCACAATTTTTGTTACTGTGGAACTACTTTTTCTCTCAGTGGAAGTTTAGACAAATACAAATTATTAAAAAAAAGAAGTTTAAAGTCTTCTTTATTTACCAACAACAACACACTCATAGACCCATTTAATAATAGCAATAATACACTCCAGGGTCTATGTGTTATCATGAGATATGACCACATATAATAATAATAATAATAATAATAATAATAATAATAATAATAATAATAATAATAATAATAATAATAACTTATCACAACACACCCAAGACGTGGTGATATCTCCTAATAACACACACCCTGCTGTGTATTACTGCTTAATTATACAATGGCAAGGATCGCCCTGCTATTTATTTTAGTGGGTTTGTGACGTCAGATCTGTGGTGATATCTCCACGTTTCGGAACTACAGCCTTAGTTATTACAGGTAAACAAACATATCACGACTCCACTTACGTCACACCAGTTCTTTCAAAATACATTTTTCTTTCACCATGTCTGATGAAAAGGTATCTGATTTTGACTTTCAGCGATTCTTTATAAATTTGCTCAGTCAGCACATCAATTTAAAAAAATTGCCATCCAATGTTCCCACGTCTCCGCATACCTCAAGCTCTCCTTGATGAACAAGAAACGTGGTATTCACTGGAGCCCATGGGACTTAACATTTTAAGTAGCATGCTGCCCCGCATATTCAAAGAAGCATAATTTACTTGAACCACAGCCGTAGGAGCACAGCCATACACTTGCTCTCCGATGCAGGACAGCACGGGAAATAACATCAGTAACGTCTGGTAACGGGACATAAGAAAGAATCCTCCCTAAAAAGTTACTGGGCTCCAACGTTCTCCAACCGCAAACGCTGGAGCAACATACTTTCTGGAAAAGAAAATTAGGAGCTTCCTGGTCCCCCCTGCAAGATACAGTACCTGCTTTTCCTTCTTATGAAATCTGCTCAGCGTCCTCCGCTGTTCACTTAAACTTCTCCTGTACTTCTGAAAGGTTACTGTTGCACCATCTAGTGACCAAATAAGCTACTTTCAAGGTTGTGTTTTCATAGGAAATGTCACACTAAATGTTAAAAAATGATCTGCGGCAGTTTTATAAGTTAGTATTAGTGTTATCAATGTATTATCTACATATTTATTTGTTTAATATTGAACACAGTTGGAGAGCTACTTTCTTGGGCGGAATGTTATCACATACATTTTCATTAAAGATATATTTTAAAACTTACTTTTTCTCTTTTTTTCATTCACTTCATAACCCTATTGTATAATCGCAATATGGACCTCCAGGGTGAGTGTTGTTATGGGATATCACCACTTCTTGGGTGGCTGAAGGTGTGGCGATATCCTACAACTGCACACACCCTGCCGTGCCATATTGCTTAATTATAAACTTGCTTGGAATAATCCTGCTCTCTGATTAGTTAGCTGTGTTCTAGAAACCACACAACCTTTTAACACCTTTGATTCAAATTCCTCAGCATGTCCTAATTCTATAACATTCAATATGTAAATGTAACCACTAACTTAAAAAAAATGTCAGACCCAGGGAATTTTATGTTGTTTCCGTGAGGAATAAAGATGGAGCGCAGTACAGCATATCAAACTTTATAAATCTGCAAGCTGGTATCAATCGCTTTTTGAATGACTCACCATACAGTAGAAAAGTGAATTTAGGGAAACACGCAGAATTGAACAATACTAACAATATATTGTAGCACTTGTCGGGTTACCCTTAATGAGACTCAGGGACCACATCGTGTAACACAAACGTTATCTTTATTCTTTTCTTTATTACTCAAGGCAGTACAACACAGGTCTTTCTCTTTGCCAGTCAGACTGGCAGAGAGTGTGTACTCTCACATTCTTTCATGAAATGCTGCGATTCAACTGGTTCAGAGACAGATAAGGCTTTAGACAATTAAAGTGGTTCGGTGTTTGACTGGGGCTTCAGGTGAATCCAATGGGAAATACATGAATTCTGCATTTCTCAATTTATTATGATGACATTATTACACTGAAATATACCTACAAACTGAAAATCTATATAGTGATTTTTTTTCTTGGTGAAGCAATAGTTCAAATGGCTCAGTGATTCACGAGGCTTCACTTTTACCATCACTAGAAATCTGTAGCTCACCTCAAACTTAAGACTCGAATTTAGCTCTGCATTACACAGGACGAGTCATATACGATTAGTCACGTAACTCTTGTGGTTCACTGATGTTCGTCTGGCAAGGCTTTGTCATTGGTTTGCTTCATATGAAGCATCAAACACTAACCATTTGAATCGCATGAAGCCTCAATCAAACACTGAAACATTTGAATTGACTGAAGCATTTCCTGAGGCACTGTATCTTCTAAAATGTTGGTTCACTAAATGTTAAGGCATTGTAAGAAAACAAGGCCTACTGTTTCCTTAATATCTATGGAGACCCTGTGAGTAGAAGCACCAGGCCTGGCAAACAATTTAAAATCACAGTAATCAGGTTTTATTATACAGGTAAACATATGCAGAGAAATTCACTACTACTAGTATATGAACTAGCCCTAATACAGATTAAGAGGTAACGTTAATACTTGGCTGTTAGAATCTGGACAGTTTTCGATGTCAGCTCTTTCCTCTTCCAAACTGTGAGTGAGTGCTCCTGTATACCAATACATATAATCTAATCCCCACCCTCTTCTTGCCACAACCCACACATTCCTCATACAAAGAGAGAGGCCCTCTCCTTCTCTCTCTTTTCTCCAACAGCCCCCGAATATGTTTCGGCATATCCTGACTTGGCAGGCAGTCAGCAATACCTCACTTAACAAAGAACAGATGCCACCTCTCCACAAGGTTCAGTTCTCAACAAGAAATAGTTAGTCGATTCAAAGCCTCGCCAGACGAACATCAGTGAACCACAAGAGTCACTGTTATTGTATTTATTTGGAGTTAAATATTATAATCAATATGTTTTTATTGTGCACACTTCCAAAAATATTTGTCCGTACCAACAGGGAATTGAATTGCATTTTCTCACTTAGCAGCAGTGCTCTCGCTAAAGCAGGTTACAATTTACCCCTCCACTACTGAGCAGATACAGTGGTTCCTAGTAGGGAACACGTCAGGTTAATATTGATTGCGAGAGGACAATTTCAGACACTATAATTTTGTGTATACAGATATTGCAGAAACGGTTCTTTTTGGCTTGTCTGCAACAGTGCAGTGGGAGCACTCCTAAAACCTTTGCTTCTTGACACTTTTTGCATTATTTGGTTCATGTAGGGTCGATCTAGCTGAAGCTTCATTCCCATCACTACTCATAAGGTAACTTTCCAGGGTTACAAGACGTCATCTTAATATAGTCTGATGCTGTGAAACAGGCACACATGACACTTACAGGAGTCAGTACAGCAATGCAGGTCCCTCATTCATTCAAAATACATAAAGTACCAGGGGGAGAGTTCAGGTTCCATTCTTGAAGACAGGGTTTCATTTTTAAAAAGTAACAATTTTTGTCAAGTAATTTCTGACTCGAACTACATTATCCCCTTAAGACCTTCTTAGTACTGAACAGTTGACAAAATGCATGTCATAAACGGAGTGTTAATTTCTGTGGCAGACACGCACGTCACAAATATGCTTTGTCATTGCTTATTTTTCGTCTTAAAATCAATTCAAGTTGAAAGCCTCCGCCCCTTGTGAGGATGCAAGCAGCTTTATTGAAGCGTTTGCGGAAAGTGCTGAGTCACAACGTGACGTTTCCCTGCCTGATTAGGTCACGTGGATCCAGTCATTGCAAGTCAAAGAAAAAGGTGTTCGATTTCACTATTTAAAACACAAGAGTTTAAGGTAGAGAGCCGGGAAGCGTGCAGTAAGCAGGGGTTGAGTATTACATTAACTACATCAGAAGTGAGACCAATTGAATAACCTGTATTTGGCTAGCTCGGGGGTTTATTTTTTCACCGAAGTACTACGACGCAGTAGAATGCAGCATTCCATTTTTGCACTCTATAAGTATATTTAAAACGTTTTTTTTTTTTTTAAATAAAGTCTCCTTTTATTCGCATGTCATAAAAAACGCTAGGTTGAGGTGCAGTTCATTGTGTGAATAAAAAGGAGCAACCTTGAATTAGTCGTTTAACGATTTGATGTTCGAGGTGAAAAGACGTTACTTGGTATCGTAAAAGGGGACAAGTGTTTGCTCTCACTGTGGTGCTATGGGTTTGCTGACACAAGGATCGCCATTGAACTGGGAAGAGACCAAAAAGTACGCAGATCATGTCAGAAAACACGGCATCATCCAATTTCTAAATATTTACAACAAATTGAAAGACCGACAAAAGGACGTCCTGAAATGGGGTGATGAGGTAAGCCTACTGTACTTTGTATTGCTTAGTGAGCACGTGATGTGACTTGCTATTGTAACTGCGGCAAAAAAACCGTTTTTTTTATGTAGGCTATTTTTTAAAACTAAAACGCATCATTTATTTCAACCCTATGTTTACAAACTCTTTTTAAAAGTGATTTTGGAATGACGGGGACGCATAGGTGCTTCATCGCACCAGTACTAGTAACCACACTGACTGCCACAGGGCCTGTTTTTTGTGAAAGTTACAAAACGGTGCTGTCTGTGGTTCTCGGACTTGCTTCTTTGTACAACTTTCACGTTGGTTGCTATACCTTTCTGAATTTAAAGTTACAGAATGACGTTAGAGAAATAATATACTTATGTTGTAGTAATACTTTGTATCGTGATGTCTACTGTTGACCTGGGAATGTAGCAAATAAATACTAAATTATTACAGCATCATCGTTATAACGACCGTGTCCTTTTCCCCTCTTACAATTTACAGTAGGCATCTGCTATTTCATAATTATATTGTATCATTGTTTCTTATTAAAACAGTGCTATACACAGTTAGCAATACATATTATCCGTGTATAAAGATAAACAGATTTCATTCTGACTTGTCTCGCCATTGCTCCTGCTTATACCCTCCAGTTTTTTTTTAATCTCTCTCTCTCTCTCTCTCTCTCTCTCTCTCTCTCTCTCTCTCTCTCTCTCTCTCTCTCTCTCTCTCTATATATATATATATATATATATATATATATATATATATATATATATATATATATATACACACACACAGTTGTAGTCAATTTTACAAACCCCAATGGAAATTTTATAATTTCTTGAAAACAAATACTTATAGAAAAAAATATTTTGTAGCAAACGTTTTGATTTTGTGGATGAGGGGGAAAAAAGTTACAAGAAATAGCTGTCTACAATTATTTATTTCAGCATTTTTTTTCTTTTTTTTGCTCCAAAAAAAAAACCTCAAATGCCAATTCAAAAGTATTCATACCCTGACAAGGACAATTAAATTAATAGCTAGTTGAGACACTATAATAATAACCTCTTTTAAATGATTAGGGTATTGTCAATGAGCTTTTGACATGATTCTTTAGTGATTTTTGACTATTTTTGACTATTCTTCAACACCAATTGTTCCAGTTCATTCAAATTCCGAGGACTTCTCTTGTGCACAGCCTTCTTCAACGCATACCAAAGATTGTCAATCAGATGTAGATCAGGACTTTGACTAGGACATTCCAGAACCTTGATTTTATTCTTCTTTAACCATTCTGAAGTAGATTTTGATGTGTGCTTTGGATCGTTTTTGTGTTGGAACATCCAGTTGCACTTTAAACAAAGTTTTGTATGGTTTCAGATGATTGGCCAATATCTTTTGGTATGATATAGAATCCATTTTACCATATATTATATACACTTCCTGTGCCATTAGAGGAAAAACAGCCCCATAGAAGGATATTACCACCTCCATGCTTAACAGTAGGTTTGGTGTTCTTTTCTTCGTATGTCTCCAGACTATCTCCAAACGTAACGACTATGTGACCAAATAACTCAATTTTTGTTTAATCAGTTCACAGAACCTTTGGCCAAAACTCGTATCCATCATTCAAATGCTGTTTTGCCGACTTTAAGCGATTTGTCCTTGTGACATTTTCTTAAGAGTGGCTTTTTCCTTGGCCTGTGACCATTGAGACCTTCACCGTGCAATACTCGACCCATGGTTGGAATGGAGACCCCAGTCCTTCCTCCCCGTTAGCCGCTCACCACGTCACCACAAGCTAAACGTTTTAGAAAAATGTACTTTTGTAAGACTGCCAGCATGATTACTTTCAACATGTACTGGTAGATGAATCAATACAGATTTAATTTCATTTAGCGTGATCACGTAACATACACATGCCACAAATGTTGTGTTTGGCGGGAGGACAGAGGTTCTAATTAGAAACAGTCAGCGGACGGTGGTGCTTGTAAAAAAAATATATATAAAAAAAATAAATAAATGGCGTCCAAACAGAATTTTCCATACATGTTTTAAAAAAATATATATTGTATACACAAATGATCAGAATCATGTTCCGAAAGATGTAATCCAAGGAATACCAGTGACCCATGTACAAAAAACTAAAATAGGACCGTGATAGTCACAGGGAGCTAGAAACAAGCAGCTTCAAAAGATCGCAGCTTCAAAAGATCACAGCTAAGCTTTTTTTTTTTTTTTGGTGTTTGCTATCTCTTTAAAATGTGCTGAAATATATGTTGGAAATAGTAACAGAGTGGTTCCAAGAAGACTCGGAAGAGGAACAATTTAATAAATTAATAAACAGTTATTTTAAAAAGAAGGATTTGTCTCGCTGTGATTTATTGACTTTACTGGCATAATTTTGCTTTACCGTTCTGCAGTGGAAAGAAAACTGCGTCACAGTCAAAATAATGTAAAGGATTATGCAGTATATGAATATCTCTGCAAACCTATTCAGAATTTAGGAAATCTGTAATTATGTTTTTTTTTTTTTCACGTGGGACTAAGTTTGGCATTTATTAAATGGGAATCAGAGTTATAGTGCACTTCAAATACTATTGGTGCCGCCTAATCGGGATTGCTGCCTAAATGGGATACAACTCTGGGAGACGGTTCTTCCCAATGCTATTTATGTTATTTAATTTTGACGTCACTTTGTATATTTTCAAATGATGAACGGAGATCACATTTCATAGCAGTACAGTGATTACACTGGGACTTGCATAATTGCATAAACCAGTGGTTTTTGCCTCGCCTGTCATCATGGCTGAGTTGCAAAAACAAGCTGATTTGCCTCTGGCTCAGAAGTTTGAACTGTTGAAGGAGCTGAAGTCTCCTGTAGTTTCTCAGGCTGCTGTGGCAAAGAAATTGTGACCTTGAAATTGCTGGCAATCTGCAAATGACAGCAAGCATGTCAAAGTTGAATTGGCAGAGGGAGATTCTGATTCACCTCTCACCTTAGCCCAGAAGTTGCAAATGGTGGATCAAAACAATTTGTGTAGGAAAATGGAATACAAGCTGTGCTGCCCCTTCTGAGGATGGTGGAAGACAAAGTTCAGTCACAGAAACAGCGCACAATTTACTCCTATTTCAAATGACGTACAGGTACAGGTACTGCAATACTGTGATGCGTTCTGATTTCACTCTTCATTTAGAAATAATAAAAAAAACAGTAAAAAATACTTCTCTGTTGTGAATGTTGTAAATTATGAGGTTTTATTCTCAAATTGGTGAATTTGGATGATTATGATACAGTGATTGTGGTAATTGATTACATTTGGTATACAACTGCATTGCTTAATTTATATAAGGCTTGAATTTTTAGGTTTTTATTTGGTCTGGGGGTGGTTTTCAGTTTTTTATTATTATTTATCAAAATCGGTTACTCAAACTAAATGTTGCTTTTTGACACATTTACACACATCTATCGCACATAATTATAATTATAAAAAGGTTAACTTACTATGTACAAGCGCAGATGACTGCCTAGTAGGACTGAGGAAAGAAAAGCCAGGTCCCACTGCAAACTGAAGTACTGTAAACGGATCCCACGTGGGTAAACTATGTATAGTTGGGTAACATTTCTCAGGAATTGCAACTCTCCAGTACTTGCATACGATTTCTGTCTTCCCTTTTATGGTTTACTTCAACCAAGTCTCAATTTTCCTTTACATACTGGCTAACTGATGTTGTTTTATGCCCCATTGTAGATTAAATAAACACACATTTCAGTTTTCAATTGGATGTCAATCACACCTGTGCTCCAATCACGTACAGATGTACTGTATCAACTCCTCAGTGCAAAAAATTATACTGGGATTGTGTGACAGAGATCGAATGGTGCTTGGTGTTAGATCTCCCTCTCGACCTGTGAGGGCACTGTGTAACGGAAACAGAGTACCCTTAACTAAATGGCACGACAATTTATTCTGTAGGGTAGGTGGAAGTTGGTCATTTAGGAAAGGGGCGCAGCTACGGTATCCAAACTCGGTGACCCAGACAGTAAACAGTGTGGCATCTGAGGATTGGAGGAGCGGATGCGCTCGTTAACCTAGGGGTCATAAGCGAGGATATAAATAGGGGACTTAGCATATGTGATCTGTTCCTTGGTAAATGGTTAGTGTTGAAAACCTACAAGGAGTCTGTGTGCTGTTTCGTGAACTGTGAGTTTTGTCTTGTGTTTGTTAGTTTTTTGTTAACTGTCATCTGTTTTTTAATAGACTACCAGTTGCACAATCCAGAGCTGTAGCAAAAGCCAGCATAAACCTGGACATCTCTTTCACCGCTGCATTTCACGGAGAACTGTATTACACCACTTGCATATATTCACTATCACTAAGAACTGTGTTTGTGTTTTGTGTTTAGTGTTGGTGTGCAAAACTGGGCTTTTGGTTACGGGTCAAACCTGGGGATTTACAAATACCGAGTGATACACTCCGCTGTATCACCTTAACATTATTATTTACAGGTGTTTGCCATAAGGCTCTGGACATTTGTTAATTAAATCAGTAAACACCCATGCACTTGGAAATCATTGTCTGTTTGTTTTGTGTCCGCTCTGCACTGTACTCACCTGTATTCACTCACCACTTTGCCACAGACTGTTGCAATGCCTTTCCATACTGCAGGCCTTCTGCAAATAATGTTTAATCTACTAACCCCATGTGGAAGGGTGGTGGGTAATTCACTGACACACAGGACACAGAAGTAATTTAGGAACACCGCACAGGTGCCCAGTTTTATTATGGGAGCTCAATTTCTTTTCAGCCCGCAGAGGGCGCTGTTGTTTGTGGTCTGCCGTACCAACTATGGTAGCGACAGAGCCACAACTATACCGGGGGCGGTACAGGATACAGTGTTGCAAACAAAACAATAATCAAAAGGCGAAAGGAACAGGGAAAATAAAACACAGTAAACAAAACTACAAATAAAAGGTGCTGCGCTCGGCAGCTTCACCCCAACCGTCGCTACCTGCACGGCCCGGGTCTCCGTCCTACACTAGCGGCTCCCTCAGCCTGCTATACACCTTTTACTGGGGCTGCCCAAAGTTTTTCCCCCGCTACCGCTAATTCTTTTATTTATTTATTTTTTTCTTGTTGGGATTTCCGTCCCCGCAGTTTTTCAACAGCGCTTCCGCACCCCGTTTACGTCTCAGAGGGCAGACCTGAGGGAACAGCAGAATGTTAACTTATAGGGCCAGCAATTCCCCCAAGACCCGCCTCTCAGCCACTCGGAGAGAAGGAAAGCCCGCACACCCACTCTCCCACCTCTCCGTGTCACTGCCATGACTGACAGGCGGATATTGACGGGCTGCTGCCCTCTCCCTGCAGCACTATGAACACATCAGAAGAGTCAGCACAGGTCTCCCCCTGTTACACCCCAATATTATGATTACAGGAGTGGTATTTAAAAAAAAAATACATGAATTGTAAATTTCCATGTTTTATCAGCATACAAAATAAAAATCAGATTGTTCTAAACATGTAATTGGGGGTGTTGTAGGTTATCAGTTAAACAATGCAGGTCCTAATATTATATTATGTATTGCATTGCTGTCCAGAAATAAACGTCGTAAGACTTTTTCAATCCTTATTTTTAAATGCTGCCGTTAACGTTTTTCATGTCATAGCTAATTCATGTTTATTTAACATTTCTAGTTGATGTACAACTACACATACTGTAAGTACTGTACACGTTGGTGCTGTAGTATAGATGATTGAGCTTTAATAAGGTTATCAAGAGATGTCTAATAAAGATGGATGTAGTTCTTAGACTCAAGTCCAGCAAAGCTATTGGAATAGTTCTTTTTTAAAAAAAAAAAAAAAAAAAAAAAAAAAAAAAAACTGCAACATGCTTTGTCTGGTTGGGGATTTCACAATCTTTTTGGTTTTGTTCTTAATATAACATGTTCATGTTTTCATTGCGCCACACACGGTTATCTGAAGGCCATCAGAGTGCTGTTATTTGTGTGGGGTATTCTTTGCCACTTTTGGGACTGTTCACACTGTCTTTCTAGTATAAAAGAAGTACTTTCACAACAAATAGGGTGTAAAACAGGCCTATTTTTTTAAGCCTATTTTTAGGAGACCCCAACTGTTGTTGTTGATTCCAACAGACACTTCACATAAGGACTAGGAAGTTTACATCAGGACTAGCAAGTTTTAAAAGGTACTAGTCCTTTGGACTAGTTGCACAATATTGTTAGTTTCTAACCCTGCATATGCTTTATCAAGTATTGCCATACCTTTTCATAAGGTCTGCACCCAGGTCTCTTCTTCAGGCCTTCACCTTAACACAGACCCAGACCAAACATGTTGACCTGCTTGCGAATTAGACAGGTGTACTTAATTGAATTAGAGCCAGGTGATTTCTGATCCTGGCTCAATAAAATAATAAAATACATAAACAATTGCATTGTGGCTTTGCAAATCAGCCACAAAACACATTCCTCCAGTGTGCAGGGTTT